>NW_028280760.1:2150000-2458750 GCF_059751285.1 Brachycentrus maculatus | reverse complement strand
AACGTTTTTAATGTTAAAAAATATAATACAAAGTATTAAAAATAAATATCAATCCACTTATTGAACTTTTTACTGTGCAACTGATCTTTTTAGGTAAAACCTGAAGGTTTTTTCTCCATTTGAAAAATATTTAGTATATTTTAAAAATAATTAAACAATACATTTTCTTCAAAATGCAAAAACAACACTTTCTACACTGCAGCGGGATATGTCGCTTTTGCTGGGATATAGTACATTTTCTGGGCATTCCGAAAACATGCACAACTGAAAATTGTCGATTTTTGATTTATGACGTTCTTGAAAGGAGTGAGCGATATATCATAACAAATGTTTGGATTACTGCCAACTGAGCAAAGTATTATAAACTCACAAATTGACTTGTTTCATACTGAAGGAAAATATTTTACACAGGAAAACAAAGTTTTTTCATTCATGCCGTCATAAATTTAAAACATAAATATAGATTTGGGCGTAAATTCACATAAATATGACTTTGCACTGTAAACTAATATGTATTTATAGTGAAAAAATGTTTTTGTAGCAACTACATTTGTAAGAAATACATATTTGTAAGTAGTTACTTTTTATGTTACTATCCAGAATATAGACATATTTTAACTAATATATGCGATGGGTATATTAGTTTTTTTTTAATAACTTTTTTTATACAAAGTGACTGAAATCAGTTATAGCAAATAAAAACTTAGCAAAGGGTAAACTGGCAGTACACAACAAAATCGTGGTACCACCCCTAATGTATAGAAGTGAAGCATGGAGTAGTCAAAAGTAGGATGAAAGTAAATTGAATGCTGTTTAAATTCGATCTCTCAGACGAATTTTTACTGTTTTCTCGGTTATATTCTTTATTTACCGGTTGAAACTGAATTATTTTTACTATTTGTTTTCATAAAATAAAAGTTCAATTCAAGAAATGTATCGACTCTAAGACATCCGTATGTAAATATAACTATTTTTATTTTCTTAGGATTAACAATGGCGTCCGTTGTTTTTACTAATTAATCAGACAGCTTTAATACTGACTTATCAAATAATTGATAACCATTTATAAAAAATGCAGGTTTGATTCATAATTCATATAATTACTAGATACAACTAAAGCCATAACTTCATATGCGTACGTTAATATTTAGTTATAATTTATAAACAAGCACAATTGCAATAAATGTTAAAAAAAAATAATGTAATTAATACTAGTAAATTATACATTTTCCGAATTTTTAATAGGTAGTCGCAGGAATCCTTTGTTTCCTACTAAAATTTTCCATCTTCATTATCTTTGCATGCGAGTAAAAATATGAATAGCACATATGTATGTATTTTTTAAATATTCATATGTGTCGTGGTGACGCAACCGTATTTTTGCTAAATGCATTCAGTAAATAGTGGGAGCCTTCATGTCGCCAGTCTGCCTATGTCGTATGGTTTCAGACGCAAGACGTGGCAACAGCAATGCAACAGCCAGTCACCTGATCTGAGAATTAATTTGAGCCTCATTAGAATATTGTCGCTAGGTTGAAAAGTACCTCACGTATATTATAGTTACACGAGTACCACTTCAGATGAATTGATTTGAAGAAGACGAAAAAATAGTCTTCCTTCGTAATTTTGATAAAATGTTTAAAATTATCCCGTTCCTTGTTATTGCAAATGATACATTATTACGCCCTAACCAGAAACACGAAAAACTGTTATATATTTTATTGTAACAGCCGGACATGTCTGGATTCAAAACTCCTATACACCGAATGCAAAACCTCAGCAATGATTTCGCGGACCATATCGATATCTGGAATATGTCACTTCCTAACTATAAAGCAATAATAATTACAATATTTCAGGCTAATGTATACTAAATAATATAGTCATAAAATAAACCCTGAAGAGGGCAATAGGTTGTTGCCGAAACTAGTTGGTTGTTAATAAAAATGTGAGTGGATCAAAAAATAATGTCTTTTTATTTCTCAATATAATATATCACTATGATCCACATAGTCAATGCTTTCAATATGCAAAATATAATGCATAATTCCTGGTTTTTTATATGTTCATCCTTGTTTAGAGTACTTTTCGAACCAACAATAGACTTAAAAGAGAAGAAATATTATTTCATCATAAAGTATACATGTAATATATTATGTACAAATTGGCTACGGTCATTAATAAAGGAAGATTGTTTCAAACATTATTGTTTTTTTAAATGTGTAATAGATATCGATATAAATGATCAATATTCGTGATAATCCAACGATTATGTATACGAACGTGTAGATTTTTCGATGGATTATCATCGATTGTATAATCGGTCATGTGCGAAAGTTATCGTTTCAGCGCAGTGACGATAACAGCAATTTGACTACTATTAGGTAAAAAAAAAAACAAATGTTTTATTTTTGACATCCCGACATAGATGAAGCTTAATGCTAGCTAGTGTGTACAATAGGCCTTTGTCAGGATAATGGATTATTGGCTAATAAATTAATATGAAAAATCACAAGACTATCGATAACATTCTTATTGAAATCTGTAGGGAACTAAGGCATATCAAAGATTAAACTTTAGATATTTGAATAAAACGAAAAACGTGCGTTTGCATACGTCATCAAATTTCCGTCATCGAACGTTTTATGACGTCATATGGTTTATTGTCTATGGTTTATAGAGCTGTAATAGTAGTAGTACGGATTGTTTGTTAACCACTACACTACCATTTGTGTTATACAAATATGAGGGGAGGATGGACCATAGACATCAACAAATAGAACCGCCAATAGTTTAGCAATGACACCAATATTAAAAAAAACTCCATCGTTTCTGTAACGTCATTTATTGCCAACTTACGAAAATAACTTTTTTCGAAGACGAATTTTCCAAAAAAAAATATTAATTATATCGGCTGTTATAAACACAAAACGAGTCTAATACAATCCTTTATAGGTTGAGTATGTTAAATTAGATATTCCTCCCATCTGACAAAGATCCATTCACCAAGTGGATGATAACAGAAGAAAGTGGATTATAATATCATGTACCTACTTCATTCTACTTACTACCAGTGCAGTTTACTTTTGCTTGAAAATGAAACTCTTAGGTGTGTACCAACATATGCGCATCTACATATGCATACCACGTTGGCTTCTCAAGATAATAAGAAGTAGGGAGAGAGATATTGTATAGTTGGTGGGTATGAGGGAGATTTTTGTTTTTTCCCCTTCGTAATATTCTACTTCTCGCCTGCATTCGTGGGGGCGTACATAATACATACTATAATATTTTACTGTCAAATAATTATTTTAAAAAAATACTACCCACATTCAGTCTTAGGTATCATTGTACACTTTTTTGTAGTTTTGTAATTGCATTGTTTAAAATTATTTTAAAATCCTGTTTGAAAATAGACGTCTAACATTTATTTATTATAATTTTATATATTTTGTTGAGGTTAAACAGCTTTCCAGCTAAGAATGGGTGATGCACGTGAAAATAAAATCACATAATATTGGATCAATATTATAAAAATATCACAAGGTTTTTGTCATCAATGTTTTATTTTCGGACGCACGTCAGTCGGCCTAGGTCCCTATAAATAAACAATACATGTATTTTCTTACAAAATGTACTAGAAATGATATAAGATTTTACTTTCATGTTTAAAGTTTGGCAAGTCCACTGTCGCTTAAAAATATTCGTGTAATATTGATGAAAAGTCGTATCTTACATTTATGTAAACAAATGCATCGAACGATACTTTTTAATTAATTAAAATTCAGTAAAATTCACGCATTGGCTTCATTTTATTCGTTTTTCATTACGTTTAATATGGTTATTTCAGTGGTGGGCTGCAGGGGGCTCGGAGGGGCTCGCGCGAGCCCCTTGTTAAATTGAGAGAAAACAATATGGTATTATCTGATTAAATTAGAGCCATCAGAATTATCTACCATAAAAATGTCATATACTATATTTTGTCGTTTGATGTGCATACTAAATATTTTATTATTATTTTTAATTGTTATGTATTTTACATAGTTAAAACTAATATATCACATACATACATATATACCAACCAAATCGAAAGATACTTATAAATAAATCAAATTCGGTTAAATCCATTTATTGGCTTCTTTTTATTTGTTTTTTCACTACGTTTCAGTGAATTAGTATTGTGTGATATCACGTATGTATTTATCAACCAAATTACAAATCTTCCATTTATGTTAACAAATGAATCAAAAGATTATTTCATACAAATTCGCTAAAATCCACGCATTGGCTTCTTTTTATTTGTTTTTATTACATTTCAGAGAATTAAACATATTATTGTGCGATATCACATATTTACCAACCAAATCACAACTAGTGGTATATCACTAAATAGCAGTTCGTATTAAATATTGAATTGTTAGTACTTACTTACAAAATCTGTGATAATATTTGTCAACGAAATTTGGATATACATTTATATCGTGTTCTCTTTCAACTCATTGAAATGAAAAATAGCTCTTTCAGCAGCAAATAAAATATCGACAATCGTAGACACTTAGTCAGCCATAGTTGTTCGTGGTACCGACATCTCCGTTGCGCATTGCCTTGATTTGGCGGTCGCAGTTATAAATATATAGATGCAAATATAATTGATAATCGATCCGTTATTGTTATGACTCATGAGTAATAAAGCTTTTGCAAGAAAAAAATTATCTGAAACTGGTATGATAAAACTACAAAACATTACAGGATCGGCAAATAACTTCTTGGTATTTATTTTCGGGGAAATATACGAGTATTCGTACTTTTTTTTAAGATTGTTAATGCATTTATTATTTACCTTGCTTATTATGTAAAAGGTTTAAAGATCATTAAGTGGATTTTCGTTTCTTCTAACTAAAAAAAAGAGGGAAATACTTATTGACATGATAATGATACAAATATTTGTATATCAACACCATATTGCCATATCAAGAATATTATGGAAGTCCGGGTATATACACTGTAACATTCTAACAATCAACTAGTCACTAGTTAATCATGTGAATGTTACACGAATGTGTAGAGTGATCGCTTGAACCAGCCTATGGCAGTCTAGTAATTACTCAGTCTTCCATAACCTTCTTCATCTAAGTTGAGATATCAATATAAAAGTGGAAAAACCCAGATTTGTGGACAAGGATTTGGATACACTCAAAATGTTGTGGATATCAACATCGAGATGGTGTTTGACAATAATGCGAAATGCATCGGAAAACGTGTCACAGTAGATTTTATGAAATAGCGGTATTTACCAAGTGAACAAAAAAATGAATATTGCTTCAGGTCGGTTTGAAACCTTGCTAATGTGCTGATCGTGTATATGTATGTACATTCTCTGTACTCGTATACTTTTGAAGCCTTTGCAATTTTTCTAGTGCACTTTTGCCCGGGATGAAGGTGGCATTATGCAAGCGCTCGCCGACCGAGTGCAAGGCCCACCACCACACGCGCACCGCTGTCAGTGTGCGCACGTGTGCAGTGTGCATGCAAGATGCATCGTCACTTTTACCTTGACCGTCGCCACCGACTTGCGCATAGCCCCGAAGGCCGCGCTCGTGCGAGATGCATCTCCTCGTACATTTTCGCGGCACGGAACAGAAAGGCTCCTTGTTTTAAAAATCCATCGATACAAATACCGATTGCGGTTTGCGGCCTTTTTACTAGCTGGCTGCAGTTGCGGGTAGTTGGGATCTGGCTTATCGAGCGGCACCATTAGGGGTTACATAACAACTATCCCCCCCCCAAACCCCCTATTGAGTTACCCCCTCTGGCCTTTATGAAGGCTTTACAGCTGGTGTTATGTAAGAAAAATTTCAGGTCGACAATAGCCCGAGTTCGGTATTGATGTGACATTTATTTCAACGTTTAGTAGAAGGCATATTGAAATGAAATATTTAACCCTTATTTCAACATACGAGTATAATTCAGGCACCATTTTACGAGACTGACAAAGTTTTTGTACTTATCTAACATATATTTTTTTTTGTATACATATTTCTTAGCCACACTTAATGGTGCATAGGGCACCGTATTGGATACCATGTATTATATATAAATACCATAAATAATATTGTACCCAATATTTGTCTAATAATTAGAGACAACCATGAGTAGTTCTTGAAATTGGTTTTAAGACCATCTAAGGAAATTGTATATCTATTATTACTAGTCTATCATCTGTCTATGGTCCTATCATTCAATTTCTCATAAATCTAGACAAGGGAGCATTATTTCTGTAGTAAAATAACAAATTATTTATCTTACTTTTTAATTTTGCGACAAAATAAACATTAATGATAACTAAAGCACTTTTTAAGCACAAGTTTAACGTTATTACGACGTTTGTAGTTTAATTAATCTTGCAATTCATGGAATAATTAAAAATAACTGGATAAATCATATAGACTCGATCCCATTATTATCGTGTTTTATGGAAAGGATAAGAGTTTATGAAATATATATATATATATATATATATATATATATATATATATATATATATATATATATATATATATATATATATATATATATATATATATATATATATATATATATAAATATATATAATTAATAATATATAATTTAAAATCATAGACAGAGTATACCGAAAAGCAATTAGTATCATTATTATGTAACGATCATCGACTCTAATTAACTTTATTATTAGTGAAGCCATTCAGTATCTATTAACTTTTCGGTCGATTTAACATCAAGGAATAAGAAATAATAATAATCACATTCGTTTGTTTGAACGAAAATCGCTAGCCCAAAGTGAAGAGTATTTAATAATTTCCATATCTTTACTGTATTTGATCATGTTCAATTATATTGTTATAAATAAATTGTTTCAATGCTTTAATCATGTAATGTTTTTCGGGGAATCATTAAAAAATCCCTTGACCAGATGATCCCAAACCAAAATATATGTACATGGTACCCAAACAAATCGGTGCACTTATGGTGCGATAAACTGAACTTTTCGATTGCAAAAACCAAATCATGTAACGTTTTTTTTAAGAAGTCATTATTCAATTCGATAGAAAATGCCTGTTTCATTCATATCTCAGATTTTATTGAAATTTGTGATTTCAAGAAAGTAACTAAATTCAGTTAACAATATTTCTTGCTCCGCAAAGGTCTTGGCTCTGGATGCAGTTGGTCGAGTGGGCAGGTGAAAAGAGAGTGATTACCAGTGTGTAAAGCCTTTAATAGCCTTCGCTACGTCACTATTGTAGCTGACTCACTGTTGTAAACTTGACGGCTCGATAAGTCCATTGTTCGTTCAGGGATCTACTTAAGTCACCACACTAAGGATTATCAATGTAAATTCCGAAGCAGAGGCTTGGGAACTAATCATTTACTAAATAAAATAATTCGAAATGACAGGAAGGATTTATAATATTTTCTCACATGAATTCGGACAGATATAAACGTAAATGTTACTGTTCAAAGTGGAAAAATGACATCTCGTTTTTAGATACGCACGAACATGCCGTAGTATTATTTTGAAAGTTGGCACTGAGACTTTGGTAGGGAATTTCAGACGGCGCGAGGGACTTTGACACATCACGGATTGACGTTAATTTTTCTGTTTATGATTTCGCAACGATTCTGTTTTCTTGAACTTGGAAATCTTCCAGTGTTGGTTGATTATTATGTAATGCAAATACACTACAAAGTGCTCCCAGTGCTGAAAGGTTCGTTCAGCGTTCAATACTTTAAAAAGTAATTGGAATTTGTTTGATCAATATTTGAGGCACTTACTTTTTGATACTGTATTTTATAACTTCGAATTGAAATTATTTAATAAAACATTTAAAAAAATTGTATTTGTTAATTCTTCACCACTTATATCTACGGTAATATTCATTGATTTTAAAATACTTTCAATTTATTTATAATATATACATATATATATATATATATATATATATATATATATATATATATATATATATATATATATATATATATATATATATATATATATATATATATATATATATATATATATATATATATATATATATATATATATATATATATATATATATATATATATATATATATATATATATATATATATATATATATATATATATATATATATATATATACACATATATATAATTTCCTTAGACCAGTTGGTCCCAGAACTTATTCCACATTTTTAGTGTTTTAAAATACTTGATCACAAATTTTTGGAACTCCTACATATAATATCAATCTCATAACAGAGAACACGAGTTCACAAAAGTCATCAATGTTGGATTGAGAAAGCTTTTATGTAGCTGTTACGGACAGATCGCACACCCCGTGCGGCGGCCCTGAAAAGGAATTCCAGCCGCCTGGCGGCGGGCGAGACGGTCGCCCGTCGGAACGCGGCCCGAAGAAGGGCCTCTAGGAATTGTACCGATTTTACATGTATTTTAGGAATGTATTAGATATAAGTAAGGATGAGTAAATAAATATGTAGAATAAATAGATATTACGGATATTATATAGCATAAATATGACTTGTAATTGTTGAACTGTTGGAACGGCACCGGTACGGTACAAAAGTGTAGCCCGTCCGGTGCCCATTAGAGAGAGACAGAGATATGGCTGTCTCTCTCCCCCGGCCGCTGATTGGCTGTACTTTCCCACTGTCGGGCGGTACGCGATCACGGCCGGGTATATAGAGGGCGCATTTTGAGAGAATAAACTAGTTCTGGTGTGACTGTTGAAACCTGTGTTTCATTTCTCCGCTCCCGCTCCTTGGACTACTCGCCGCGCCGCCAGCCTGGACCGCTTCGCCTCATTATACCGATTCACGGACCAGTTTCGGAAAGCCCTTATCAGGGCTATTGAGGTTGACTTGTCGGTCCAGTGCCCGCTCTTCCCGGCTCATACATCCATTCACCTCCGTCCGTACCCAGCTTACTCGGTAACTCGGTACGGCGGGGCCGTCTGGAACGTCACCCCTTACAACGGTGGCATAGTTGGGAGATTCCGAAGAAGGCCAGGCGTGTACATTTTTGAGATTCTTCGCACGTAACCCACGCCGGTTACATTTTGGTCCTTCGAGCCGGATCCTTCAACGCAGTCTCCAGCTACGATGCCTGCATCCCTGAGGTCGGGACGCAACGTCGCCATGGAGCCCGAAGAGCAGCGCCGTGAGGAGGATCGGGACTCTGTCAGTTCAGTCCGGACTGATACGAGTAGCGACTTGCGCCGCCAGATGGCGGAGCTAGCCGCTAGCAGCGAGAGGCAGTTCCAGCAACTCCGTGAGCTCCTGTCACAGTGGACAGCAGCTAACGTAAGCTCCCCAGGGGGGGAGGTTATCGCGGGTGGCGTCACAGTTTCGGCGCCCCGCACGGAAAGACTCATGGAGGAGTCACGACCGGGTGTCGAACAATCCACCCACCTACGAACGCGGCAGGACGACGCCGCCAATCAGCCCAGAAGGGAATTCAGGACATCGGCCGCAGCTCTACCGGTTCCGGTGTTGGATCCGGAACCTACGCGATTCGCTGGGGAATCGCGGGACGAACTGACCGGCCACAGAGGAGAAGCGCCCGGGGGACATGGCCCGGCGCCTACTGGCAACGCGGAGCCGAGGCGTATGGAAACCTCTGGCTTGCGTTGGCGCGCACCGGACGAACGCGATCGCTACCCGGTACGCGAATGGGTCGACAGAGCTCGACCGGACGAACGGCACCGCAGAGATGACGGAAGAGGAATCTACGCGGAGCCCTCACCCCGAGGCGGGGACTACTTTCGATGGTCGGGGCAGCCGCCGGAGTTGCCTAAGTTCAGCGGAGACCCGAGGGAATGGCGCCGCTTCAACGCGGCATATCTCCAATCTACTGAGAGATGGGGGATAGGGGACGCTGACAACATCGGAAGATTGGCGCGCGCACTGGAAGGGCGTGCGCGTCACATGGTAGCAGGCCTGCTACTGTATCCGCGCAACGTGTCGGAAATATTGCGGACGCTGGAGGACGCCTTCGGCAGCCCGACACTCATCATCGCGCAGATACTGGAAGACGCCCGGAGGATGCCGAGTCTCGCCGACCACCCCGCGGACGAAGCAGTCGTGGATTTTGCGGTTTCGATACGCAACGTCATCACCACCGTGGACGGGATGGACGCTTGCTATCTCGACAACCCGCAGCTGCTAGCGGAGATGGTTGCCAAGATGCCGACGCAACTCCGGTGGGATTGGTTCCGCGATCGCCGCCGCGAGACGAGGAGCAGTATCTACGATCTCGCCGCTTGGCTTGACGAGATCACCGCCGGCATCACGCGCCACGGAGGTCTGTTCAGAATGGTGGCGAGGAACAGAGACAAGGAGCGCGCGGGTCAGCGCGACAAGTGCGCCGAGCCCGCCCGCCGCGAGAACGCTTGACGCGTCGAGCCGAGGTATCACGTGTTTGCGACGCGCGACACAACAAGTGATAAGGAATGCGTATTTTGTAAGGCCAACGGGCATAACATACGCCGATGCAAACGGTTCGAGAAGAAAACCGTGGATGACCGCTGGGACTTTGTGCGGTCGTCCAAACTGTGTTACCAGTGTTTGGAATCAGGGCACAAGGTGCCAAATTGTGAAGCGAGAAGTTGTGATGTATGCGGAAAACACCACAATAGGATCCTGCACTCCTGCATCCTGATTCCGCACGGACAGTGTTGTGGAAGATGAAAGTGAGGACGCTGTGGACAGTGCGCAGGTGCTGTGGACAAATGACTGTGAGGTCCCGGTCACATTCAAAGTGCTGCCGGTCACTCTGAAGGGACCACGGGGGACCGCAAAAGTGTTCGCCTTGATGGACGAGGCTGCATCTGTAACCCTCCTGGAGGAGGGCGTCGCCCGCGCAATTGGTGCTACAGGGATAGCCGAGAATCTGATAATCAAAGGCGCGTGTGGACGAGGCAACACATACAGGTCACAGCGTGTAACGGTGACTTTGGAAAGTGAACAAAACGGGGAATTCGAGATCAGGGCGAGGACCATTAAGGACTTGGATCTTGTTCGTGAAGGTGGCGCGCTCGCGCAGACCGGAGGCGTTATCAAGCCGCAGTTGCTTATCGGCCTCGACAACGCGTCTCTAATGTTCCCGATCGACACCCCAGTGCTTCAAAGGGACGGTCAGCTGACTATAGTGACCGCACTGGGACCGGTCACGTACGGACGCCCCAAAGTGAAGGGGAATGACTCCGCGAGCGGAGTACTACAGGCGCAAATGTGCGCAATCGACTCCTTGGGAGTATCAAAGGAAAGAAGCCGCGCGGCGAATACGCGTGCAAGAACGGCGAAGGCTACCACGCAGCAACCGCCTAATCATGGGAAGGCGGGGTCGCTGCGGGCCTGAGACGATTTGCCGCCTGATGCGGTTCCGATGGGAAATCCGGAGCGACTCTCGGACAAGTCGCGGCCCGGTAGCACACTTCATACGGTTCCGACGGGAAGTTCGGAACCAAGGCGACTCACAGAGGGGTCGTGGCCTGACGGCCAGGAAACTTATGCGGTTCCGACGGGTAGTTCGGAACCAAGGCGACATTAAGGAAAAGTCGCGGCCAGATGTCTCCACCTGAATGATTGCGGCTGGATGACTCATGGCCACACATGGATGCTGCCGGGTGATCACAAGCACGTGACGCGGAGCATCACTTCAAGCCCAGGCGATTCTAGCCTGGCATATGTAATGCGGTTCCGACGGGAAGTTCGGAGCTTAGGCGACTTAGGAAACTCAAGACAAGTCGCAGCCAGATGTCTCCGCCCGAATGGTTGCGGCCGGACGACTCTGGCAAGGATGCTGCCGGGTGATCACAAAGATATGACGCGGAGCATCAATTCAAGCCCAGGTGACGCTTGCCTGGCACTCGCGGTTCCGGTGAGGATTCTGGAACTTAGGCGACTTAGGAAACTAAGATAAGTCGCAGCCAGACGTCTCCGCCCAAACGAGGTTGCGGCCGGATGACTCTGGCATGGATGCTGCCGGGTGATCACAAGCACGTGACGCGGAGCATCACTTCAAGCCCAGGCGATTCTAGCCTGGCATACGTAATGCGGTTCCGACGGGAAGTTCGGAGCTTAGGCGACTTAGGAAACTCAAGACAAGTCGCAGCCAGATGTCTCCGCCCGAATGGTTGCGGCCGGACGACTCTGGCAAGGATGCTGCCGGGTGATCACAAAGATGTGACGCGGAGCATCAATTCAAGCCCAGGTGACGCTTGCCTGGCACTCGCGGTTCCGGTGAGGATTCTGGAACTTAGGCGACTTAGGAAACTAAGATAAGTCGCAGCCAGACGTCTCCGCCCAAACGAGGTTGCGGCCGGATGACTCTGGCATGGATGCTGCCGGGTGATCACTATATGTACGTGACGCGGAGCATCACTTCAAAGTCCAGGCGACGCCAGCCTGGCCCCTGCGGTTCCGGTGGGAATACCGGAGCTTAGGCGACTTAGGAAACTCAGGATAAGTCGCAGCCAGACGTCTCCACCCGAACGATTGCGGCTGGACGACTCTGGTCGTACGAAGATGCTGCCGGGTGATCACAAGGATGTGACGCGGAGCATCAATTGAAGCCCAGGCGACGCCAGCCTGGCACATGCGGTTCCGGTGAGAATTCCGGAACTTAGGCGACTTAGGACAAGTCGTAGCCGGACGTCTCCGCCCGAACAAGGTTGCGGCCGGATGACTCTGGTAAGGATGCTGGGGAATCAAGGCGACTTCACGAAGGACGAGTCGCAGCCAAACGTCTCCGCCCGATTATGGATGTGGCCGGATGACTTTGGCCGTACAAGGATGCTGCCGGGTGATCACATGATGTGACGCGGAGCATCAACTCAAGCCCAGGCGATGCCAGCCTGGCAAATGTAAAATGGAAACCAAGGCGACTTAGATGACAAGTCGCAGCCAGATGTCTCCGCCCGAGTATGGATGCGGCCGGATGACTCTGGAAGGATGACAAGGATGCTGATCACTGGACGTGACGCGAAGCATCACCTCAAGCCCAGACTTCTCCAGTCTGGCGTTGTGACCCGGAAGGCGACTCCATCAGGGCGAGTCGCGGCCTGGTGTCTCTGGTGACGCGAGGATGCTGCCGAGAGACCACGCTGAACGGGCCACAATCATCACCATCGGCGTGATAAGGGAGAAGAACGTGCAATCAGTCCCAGGGAATTTTGGTGCAGGCCAGCTGCACGGGGGGAGTGTTACGGACAGATCGCACACCCCGTGCGGCGGCCCTGAAAAGGAATTCCAGCCGCCTGGCGGCGGGCGAGACGGTCGCCCGTCGGAACGCGGCCCGAAGAAGGGCCTCTAGGAATTGTACCGATTTTACATGTATTTTAGGAATGTATTAGATATAAGTAAGGATGAGTAAATAAATATGTAGAATAAATAGATATTACGGATATTATATAGCATAAATATGACTTGTAATTGTTGAACTGTTGGAACGGCACCGGTACGGTACAAAAGTGTAGCCCGTCCGGTGCCCATTAGAGAGAGACAGAGATATGGCTGTCTCTCTCCCCCGGCCGCTGATTGGCTGTACTTTCCCACTGTCGGGCGGTACGCGATCACGGCCGGGTATATAGAGGGCGCATTTTGAGAGAATAAACTAGTTCTGGTGTGACTGTTGAAACCTGTGTTTCATTTCTCCGCTCCCGCTCCTTGGACTACTCGCCGCGCCGCCAGCCTGGACCGCTTCGCCTCATTATACCGATTCACGGACCAGTTTCGGAAAGCCCTTATCAGGGCTATTGAGGTTGACTTGTCGGTCCAGTGCCCGCTCTTCCCGGCTCATACATCCATTCACCTCCGTCCGTACCCAGCTTACTCGGTAACTCGGTACGGCGGGGCCGTCTGGAACGTCACCCCTTACAACGGTGGCATAGTTGGGAGATTCCGAAGAAGGCCAGGCGTGTACATTTTTGAGATTCTTCGCACGTAACCCACGCCGGTTACAGTAGCAGTGATACTTTTATTTGTATGCAAGGTACACAGAACTTGCAAGATGACAAAAACAGATGATTTTAGACGCCAGTCAACAATTCCTCGGAATTCATCAACTAAAAAATAAACAATAAAAAAACGAAACCAACAATTTTCTTAGATGAACATATCTGCACCCTTCCATTGTTCAGCCATTTGGATGTACAGTATTTTATATGACTTTGTATATTTACTGTTTTCGAACAAAGGAGCAGCTGACTCTCGCTACAGCAGTCACACCTCTTTTGGATTTTACAGTAATGTAACTAGAGTAATTATCACATTAGCTTAATCACGATCAACGTTAGACTAGCAATACTACATGACGTGATTACTGTTTCTTTTCAAGTTGGTCTATTTCAGTATTATGTAAATGATTGTGAACACTAAAATTCGATCATCTGAGAACTTAGCTTCCCAAGGTGAATTCATTGTTACCAAGGATTTCTAAATTGTATGACAAATCGATTTGCTTGGCATTGTATGCAAGAATAGTATTGTTGCATGCATTATTTCATTACTTCAAAAAAAAATAACAAGTCAACCTTATATTTTTGTTATTTTTCTTCTTCTTTTAACTCTTATCCGCACCCAATGGTGCATAGGGCACTGCATCGTATTGACGCAGTGTTATCTTTTTCGTTGCTTACGTGAAAGCAAGGTGATCACTCCTGCGCTTCAGGGACTAATCCAAGGTAATATTAAATAAATATTATAGTATAAAAAGCACTAATATTTCGCCCCCTCTTGGGAATCGAACCGGGACCTCCAGCACGGTAACTAAACACGTTTATCATTACACCACGGAGGCAGATATTTATTTTAACTAAATTATTATTCTTATATCCAAAAATTGTCTTTTTCGGTTAAATATGAGAGAATGCTTTTTTGTCCTTCAAGTCACAAATTTAGTTAACGAATCACCAGATATTAAAAGAATGGTTAAAAAATAGTTTGGACATAACTATTTTTTTAATTTCAAGCAATATTAAATATCTTAAAAGTAAATGATTAAATGGACCCTTTTACTGATTAGGTAAATATGTATTATTGACCATGCAAAAGGTATTTTTTCTTCTCTTTTCTTAAAAGTTAAATAGCATTCATTAGGTTTCAGTATGGGTAATATAAAAAATAAATCGTTTACACGCAGTTTTCTAAATTTCATTCTGAAATACGTTTTTTTGTTGAATTGGTTGGAATAATAAGTGAGAAAATGACGGCAAGCATGAGAAGAATGATGTGAATGTTTACGAAAAAATTAAGATGATGTATTACCACGAAAACATGAAGTGAATCAAATAACAAAATAAAATATGCGCTATAAAACGTTGGAAAATGTGCCACTGGCTAATAATATGTGGGTGAATGTAGAGAAAGTGAAGAATGTTTATGAATCACTATAGTGGTATTATCATTTCTGTAGGTCTGAGGAGAAATAGTGTGAAAATGTAGGTACCTATCTAAATAATGCAAAGGTGTGTACAATAATATGTACATAAAAAAGTAATTATTAAAGAAAACACTTGTTTTTTCACTACTTGAGTTTATTTGACGACTAGTTTCGAAAGCTAAGTTTCCATCTTCAGGTCTAAATGTAAACTAATTCTGTTTACAACATTTTGAGTGTCCAAATACTTTTTCACAAGTAAAATAATACAAGTATTCTTGTGAACAAGTGAACAAGTGAAGTGAAGTATTTGGACACACTCAAAATGTTGTAAATAAATTGACTGATCAAATTATAAGGGCGTTATTATAATATTCTGGCGTTTCTCATGTATGTGATTATAATCCAGGATTCGGACCTCACATACTAATACAAGAGTTTCTGCTCAATGAAAAGCTTCATTTCATCTCACCAAAATATGTCTCTAGTGAAGTTCTAGTGATTCAAGAATAAGGTTTCTAAATAGGTTCATATAAATATAGTGTGGTGTGGTTGTCAATAATGGGTAGAATTGGTGAATGTTACACGTATGTAAAGTGATCACTTAAACCAGCCTATGACGGTCGTCAGCCCCGTAAATGCCCAGACTTCTATGTTCTTCTTCATCTTTGATGAGATGTCAAAAAATGATATAATTCTGTTTTCATTTAGACCTGAAGATGGAAGTTTAGCTTCCGAAACTAGTCGTCAAATAAACTCAAGTGGTAAAAAAACAATTGTTTTCTTTAATAATTTCAACATGTCTTACCACAAAGTATATGCCGAAACAATAAATAAAAAAATAATTACATTCATCGTCATATTTTAACAGAATGATACCGAGTATCTATAACGAGTGATGTGAATATAACTTCATGTATCCTTTGACGATCTTTAAAGTTGATTTTCACTTTATTTTGAATTCAAAATATTTCGATTGTGTATTTTTTTGTTTCGATGTTGTTTAAATGCTGGATTCTACACCAAACATAGATTATTTGAGAATATGGAGTGTTTACAGAATTTCTTGGAACATGTACAACTTTCGAAATTGAAGTAATATTTTAGTCAATAATGGGTCGAATGGTGCATGTCACACAGTGTATAAAGTGATAGTTTAAACCAGCCAATGTGAGGTTACATTAGCCCTGTAAATACCCGGACTTCCATATTTCCATCCCAATAATTTATTTATCTACGGCGAATCAACAAAAATCTTAATTTTACAAAGTATCTACAAAACATTGATAAACATTTTTTCCCTCAAAATCTACAGCCGTATGTCTGTTTATTTATAAAAAAAGGCACATTCATTTTAATAAATTTTCGACATTCTTACTGACGTTGGTGAATTTTAATTGTTAATTACTGGTTTGATAAAATACTGCGGGGGAAACCTAATTTATACCAGTTTAATGAAACAATGACTCTCCTGCTCTAGTGAAAGAGTTATCATAGACTTTGAAAGTCAGAAAGGAAATGTCAACAAAAAACAACAAAAAGAAAACTTAGATATGACATATTATACACTTGCAATTTGAAATCGTGATTGATCAAGTTTTTTTGCTGCCTGGTGATGAATTACTCGAGCAATACTTTTTTAATAGAAAAAAAATTACAGAATGCGCTTTAATCCGAATATTTGCATAAGACTATTCATACCTACCTACGTGCGAAACGTCTTGTACAATTAATTATGCAGAATCTTTCTTCACGGTTTCAATATAAATTTATTTATCGAGCAGGTGTTGTCAAGGCGATTCAATTATTACTGTCAATTGGCTCGATGAAATAAACTCGCGACCCAGCTAATCAAAAAATGTGCGCATTTCCAACTGCCGATGCCAATACTTGATGCATTGTCGGACACCCACATATCGACATATTTACTGCCGTGATTATTGAGTAACTCCGAATGATTTTACTTACATATCGAATCATCAAACGTGACATATTTACTGCTGTAATTATTGAGTATCTCCGAATGATTTAACTTATACATGCAATATATTGAATCATTAAAATTCGATATGTGGCATATTTACTGCCTTTATTATTGAGTAACTCCGAATGATTTTACTTACATATCGAATATATTAAAGGCAATTAGTTTACTTAATACAAATGTTTCGAATAAAATATGTTTAAACCTGTAAAAATGCATATTTGTGGCTTACGATGGTATGTGTAGAAGTGGTTAATTTGCAGGTATATACATACCATATATGTATACGTATGACCTTGAATGTATGTAGATAATTATACCATAGTTGGCAGTTGCAAATATTATGCGATAAAGCCCTAAGCCCTAACTCAACCCAAGAAAATATTACGCACGTTTTATTTTTGTACGTAAGTAAGTGAATATGTAAGTCCAAATATCTGTCATACTTCAGGTATACAATGTTGTCAATCTGCATAGATAACGGCTCGGCCAAACTGTCGCATATGTAATCCACCTACACAGATAATAATATTCATGATTCACAACCTCATGATTTCTTATTTTTGTACAATCTACTCTGGGATTGCTGTGAAAAATTTATGAGTTAACTACGTAGGTAATATAGATATGTTACATTAACTATACTTCTGGACTTTTATTACTTTTATTTCCAACAATGGCATTTCGGGTTGTCGATAAGTAATGTCTGGAAGTCGATGATACCGAAAAGAAAACTAATGTTTTTTTTTACCCGAAAAGAAGTCAATTTAAAGGTACCTACCTATTTATTGATTTGACGTTTAATTTGTACAACTCCATTTTAATTTATAAATTAATTAATTTTTAAATCAAACACAGATTTTTTTAGTCCACTAAGTTCATTTTTTTAAAAACACATAAAAAATAGTATTGTGACAATTGTTTCGCCTAGTTATGGCATTTGCAAACGAATGTGAAGATTAAGTGTCTTCACATTCGTACCTACCTACATTACGTGGATAAAATTTTAAATTCCGCATGTAATCGATGCCCTGATATATCCAAGTTAACCAACATGTCAACAACTGTCAATGGTTATTATTTGTTTTACCAGTTCCTACCGATTGCACTTTACACATAATTATTGTTTGTGTATATTTATATATATATATATATATATATATATATATATATATATATATATATATATATATAAATATATATATATATATATTTGCAATATTTGCAATATTTTAGGTTTTATAAGTAAGTATGATTATGTTTATGTTTAAATACATTTATCAGAATATACAAATTTTATATCAGAAGTTAAATTTTATATAAGTTGAGTATTAGGTATCCACCAAAATAATTTACATAAAAAAATTTAATAACGTCAGAAACAATTTGTTTAAATTCATGAAATTGATTGATTTCATCCAATATAAATATTATTATATTAACCCTGCTAGTAATTGAATCAGTGGCCTAATGCATATAGTACCATTTGTCTAACAAGTGTGAAGCGAAAAAAAATTAAGGATTTATCTTTTTTAAAACGCAGCTGTATCTAATACTATGTGAACCGGCTTGACATTTTGTTGGACCAAATTTTCTCACAGTATAAATATAAGAAGAAAGTACGTACCTAATTACTTCTTTATTTTCATATGTATGGTATTATATTTCTCGTCTCTGCCGCAGTCTTAATGCATGCATTAAATTACACATTATGGTATCCGATTACGTATTGGTTTATTTTTCTTCGCTGTATTTTTTTTACTCACATTCTAACTAGGATTTTTTTACGTTAAAAGTAATATAAGATACAACAAGCAAGATGTAGGTAGCTAACTTACTAACTAACCATCACGCCGATTCACAGCAGGGGTAGGCACAGAGAATGGAATGCCGTACCACTCTGTCTTTACCAGTGGCGTGCCTAGAGTTTACCAGTAAAGCAAACGCATTATTTTTCAAATTCGTGAATATATGATGTACCTATAATTTCTTCACCTCATATCATTCCCAGTATAGTAAGCACCCAGAAAGTATTATAAATATAAACAATGTATTGTAATCATTGTAAAAATATGTACGTATTATTATGTGTATGTATTACATGTAACTTTTGTAAGGTACATGTAACTTTAAATAAAGAAAATGTTCACTATAATAAAATATCTTCCCCAGATATCAACCATCACCAATAAGTACCATCACCATATGATGGCATGCTAAGTGTTTAATAATCATATAAGCGCGCGATAATTTAAAAACAGTCATACATCAACTATGTATTTTTAATCATTTGGTCTAGATTTAGTCGTTTTTATTTGGAGTTGTTTGGCAAGCCGCGCTTTTGGGCTTCTAGGGAAGTACCGCCACTGGTCTTTACAAACATTAATTAATAATTCAAACGAATTATCGCCTCTTCAAGTCTACTAAGTTCAATTTTATTAAAAACACATAAAAATTAGTATTGTGACAATTGTTTCGCCTAGTTATGGCATTTTCAAACGAATGTGAAGATTAAATGTCTTCACATTCGTACCTACCTACATTACGTGGATAAAATTTTGACTTCCGCATGTAATCGATGCCCTGATATATCCATGTTAACCAACGTGTATATACCTGCCGATTATTTCGACTCCAGACCCGGCTGCTTTCGAGTATTTGACATACCCGATCATGCCAAGTTTTTTTTCAGTTTTTTCTCTGCTTCTTTTACCAACTACAATTGCCTTATTAATTCATTTTTCCGTTCTTTCCTCGCTCATTCGTTCCACTTGTCCAAACCATCTCATACACCAGTGAGTATATGGTAATACAACAATGAGTGAGGAAAGAACGGTAAAACAAATTTATGAGGTTAATGTAATTGGAAAACGGAGCAGAGGAAGACCGAGAAAAACTTGGCACGATCAAGTATGCCAAAAACTTGAAAGTGGTCAGGTTAGGAGTCGAAATAATCGGCGGGTATGTATGAGGAGATGCATGAACGTGGAAGAGGCGAAGAATGTTTGCAAGGACAGAGTGGTGTGGCGTTCTATTCTCTCTGCCTACCCCTGCGGGGAAGCGGCGTGATGGTTCGTTAGTTTTCAAATATAGGAAATCATTTATTCAAATAAAATTTGGTGTTTAAGTTTTTATTTTACCATGACCAACAGTCTGTTTGGATATGCGGGTAACTTCCGTCAAATGTTGAATTATACACAATAGACTGCTCAGCGAATTAGCCGCCCTCTTCGGTTTACTTTATTTCTACCACTAATTTATAATTTGGTATATTATCAATTTAATGCTAGGGGAAAAAAATATGACGTGGTCGCCTTGGCCGGATTAATATTCCATGAAGCCCTTTCAACTAGGCCGACAGACTGAAGAGTGAAGTATTAGTTTAAAAAATACATTGAATGAAAAGAAAGAGAAATCGAAAAATTTCAAAAGTTTCAAAATTTATTAAAATAATTCGTTTACAACATTTTGATTGTGAAATACTTGTTCACAAATCTGGATTATATCCAATTATAGGAGTTATTTTTCGTATTATTTTTTTGACATCTCATCAAAGATGAAGAAGAATATGGAAGTCTGGGCATTTACGGGGCTGACGACCGTCATAGGCTGGTTTAAGTGATCATTTTACACACATGTAACATTCACCAATTCTACCCATTATTGACAACCGCACTACTCAAATTCTTGGAAGCTCTATATATATGAACCAATTTTGAAACATTGTTCATGAATCACTAGAGACATCTATTGGTCAGATGAAAATTAGCTTTTTAACAAGCAGAAACTCTTTTATTAGTATGTCAGGTCCGAATCCTGGATTATAATCACATACGTCGTCAGCCCCGTAAATGCCCAGACTTCCATATTCTTCTTCATCTTTGATGAGATGTCAAAAAAAAAAAAATCGTATTAAGAAATACGTTTGTATTGTTCAGGAGAAATACATTAATGAATAATATATTTATTTTGAATTATAAAACAACTCCGTTGAACTTTCTACGAGTTGTTAATTCCTTTTCGTATCCAATTCTATTTTCCTTTCTCGAGTTGGGATTTAATTATCTTTTTCAGTAAAATCGTGTGACTAGAATTGTGAATCTCGAAGACGTCTCGAATATCTTAGACGTATTCCGTTTTTTAGTTATGTATATTATGTACAATATATTATGTCGTAACGTGCGTCATCTATACCGGCAAAACATATTTCAGAGATCATAAATACAATGTTTCAAAGAACTTTTGCCGAGCTTTGAATTATTTTCGTACGAAACTTTGACTTCATAAATATGCGATCAATGTATTTGCAAACTCTCAAAAGTTGAACATTATGTAAATTTCATATCATCTTGTACAATAAACATTTCTGAATTCTTTAAACAGAGGTAAGAAAAATTGTGGCTGCGTTGTCACTTGTTTCAGGCTTAGCCAACATCTTCTTCTTCTTCCTGGCTTCATCCAAAGTTATTGTATTTGTAGACTGTTTGGGTCAGGTCTTCTCGACCTCAGGTTGTAGATCCTTCTGTCATGGGCAACGTCACCTAGGCCATGCCTTTAAACTTCGAATTATATTTTCTTTCTGCACCAACCATGAATTCTTTGGTCTTGATCAGGTTCACTGCATCCTACGTGCCCATACTATCTCAATTGCCTTTCCTCTACCATAATATTGACGTTTGTTTCACCCAGGCTTCCGCGAATGCGTGACCTTTTTATTTTGTCTCTAAGTGACGTGTCCAACATCAGATGGAGTAAACATTTTTGTCGCATATATGGTATACTTGCTGAGAATATGTGGTGACCGGTATTACCCGATGACCACAATTTAGCTCTCCCATCAACTAAAAAACAAAACTTGTGATGTCTTTTAATAATGCCGCTGATTATCAATATATACCGTTGAGTGCTTGTGTCGGTGCTGATTTCTAAAGATAATCTAATATCGACAATTTTTATCTCTGATTCATTTGATATTTATACAAAAATAGAGTATTTAGGTATATACCTGTCATTTTATTTGCAAAGCAATAAATGATAACTGAGTGATTCAAAACTGCAAGAGTGATGGAATAATATTTATATTATTTCTTGAAAAACGTTTACACAGGGTGGCTATAAACCGATAGCATTATGATACGACGTTTGTTAGAAGAATTTAATAAATATATATATGTGGATGTTTTAAAATTCTGAACATTTGTATTGATTAGAAATACCATAAAGTTCACATGTTAAAAATGATTATAAATCGCATTGATAGAGAAAACTCATTTTTTGGTTATTTTTATATCTAATACTATTTCATCAAATAAAACAACTGCGTAGTTTTATTTTTATTTTTATTTTATTCGACTAGTTACCGGGTTTCGTCGTTACCGAGATCATCAGACTGGTGATGTCGGTAACGACAAAACTCGGTCACTGGCCAAATAAAATAAATGTGGAAAAAAACTAAATGGTTGCTGTTTTATTATATAATGAATCCACCGAGAAATGTTAGTACAAAACTTCCCGAGTAATTTCCATTATTCACTTAAGGATTAAGGTTAACAAAGTAGGTACATATAAAAAATGAAGCAAGGTAAATAAGATACGTAAAAAACATACAATTACAACAGAGTGGAATACACTAAAAATAATTTAAAAAATATATAGAACAATAGTAAAAAAAGCAAGACTGAAACACATAAATATAAGAAAGTAAAAAAAATCACAAAACTAACACAGGGCAAATTGTCAAACATGAAACAATAAACAGGCATAGTAAATAGGCATATAAAAGAAACATAAGGTAGGAAACAAATGAGAAATATAGCAAATCAATAACACAAATATCTTTCCTAAAATATTGCAGTTAAAACGTTAGTGTTGCCATCCTCAGTTGAGGATCACCCTTGCTGGGAATATTTGTGTTCTCGCGCCGCGGGAATAATGGGCTGGCATGGCTCCGCTAAGTATGCGAGTATTCTCGTATAAAGATAAAGCTCCCAGTCGATAATAGAGTAAAAAGTAGCAAGTCTGGCCTGTTATATCGTTTGATGTGTTTTGCTCCCGGTTTTCCGAGATGGTTCTATTCCGGGCGTGCATCTTGCTGCATTACTTCTGCCGGTTCCCACTTTAGTTCAAATCTCTTGAAAATATCAGAAATTGTTGAGTTAACCCTTTTTCTTCCAGGGTCGTTTTGAAACGACATAAACTTTGCGTTTTTTTGTCATTTGATCGAACCTTTTAATGTACAGTGGAACCCCTGAAATCTGAACAAATTGAGGTTGTGGATTGTTTGGATTTGGAAAAGTTCGGTTTAGCTGAGAAATTTGCAATATGTACTGACATACATAGTACTTTACACTACAGTAGTTACGTCGTACGCGCTTTTTACATTTCAATCAATTAACTACTTACATTTCAATAAAATATTGTAGTACAATAATATTAAGTAGGAATACAGGTACAGTACTGTATACTTTATTTACCATTCAATAATTATGGGAAAGTTAAAATAAAATAAAAAAATTGGTTGTATTTTATAATTTTATGTAATAAGAAATACGTTCTTCAGTCTTTGCGTGTTTTTTTAATGCGTTCCTACAAATGTTTTTCTTCAAAATCTTGTTCGGATTTTCCAGGATTTTAGGATTTCCGAGGTTGTGCTATTTATCTTTTAAAATTAAGTATTTTTGGATTAGTCATAAAATTCCTTAAATACTAATACAGATAACTTCAAATAATATTTTCTTTTCCTCTTATACAGCTCATTTCTTAAATAATTTATGATTTCTCAAAAAATCTAATTCCATACGAAATAAGAAAAAGGTTAAATTAAATAATTAGACATTTTTTAATTCGATTTTTTTAATGTTATAGAATTTTGTCAAGCAGAAATATCTGTTCCAACTACATAGAAATTCCTTATAGACTTGTGTAATACAGCATTCTTTTTTTTCTCTTTATGATAGATAATCTTATCTTGTTTTCTTTTTTTGTGTTGTGTTCACGCTCGTGCTGATTTGATAATTTTTTTTAACCAAAATGTTTTCGTTCTATCTGCATTGACTAATTTGATAACTAAAATAAATACTAAAATATATAAATATAACATACTACTTCCTGAGTCTACAAGTTATAATCTGAATATTTGAAAGATCTTTTAAAATATACTTAAGTATGTATATTTTGAGTACCTAAACCGTGCATCAGCAGTTTTTAACGTGCGTGTTAAATGGCAGTTTTTGCCTTGAAAATTAATCTTTCATATGGAGGTTGTTCTATTTACGATATAACGATATCGATCTGAGGAAACAAAAGCTTTGAGTTGTGCAAATAAAGATTATAATGTCATTTGTTTGAAAAAAATATGCTGTAAAACAATGAAAACAAATCCCTCCATAAACATATTATTAATGGTGAATTATTGACATTTTAAAAAGCCCCATAAATAGTGATATAAAATATTATTTTTGACATTTTTAAACATGCTTTTTTTAAATTCATTATTAATAATTGTTAATAATGATATTCAAAAACCTTTACAATTATCTAAAACACGCTTCATAATAGCGATGTTTCAACTCGATATTGCTATCATATTAAAAATAGTAATACGCAATATATTAATTGTGCAATTTATAAACATTCTCTTTTTTTAATATCTTTGTCTATTATTATTAATAATTATATTCAAAATGCTTTATAATAATCTAGAATACGCTAAATAATAGTGAAGTTTTAACCTCTCGATATTGATATGGTAATCAATCGATATGTTTATATTAAATGTTTGACCTTGTAACGGAAAGTGCACACGAAAAAGCTATTAACAGGACTCTCACCCCTAGTATCCTGCAATCCTGTCGCCATCCATTAAAATCAAAATTATTTTTATAAATTCAGTCACTTTGTTCCCCGTGTGCTTAAAAACGATATGAACGCAAACTGATTCGTTATGTTTAGCAAAATTCCCAACGACAATAAGCAGAATTTTTTTTGAACTCACCAAGAAATATTTTTTTCTACTTTCTTAATGATTCCATTTGTTCAAAAAACATTAGTTTGAAAATGAGTTTTATTTTCGAATTGCCATTATTTACATATTTGTAGTTGTACTACTAAATGAAAGAATATCTTTTATTCTCTAAAATGTCAAACACATGCCATACCTATAACAAATTGAGGATGCGTTACATAACATGACTGTTTGTTGTGTTAAAATTCGTCAAGATGTATTTTACAGATTAAGTTTTTCAATATTAAAATGATGGCTATTTTAAGTATCGAATTTATTTTAAGTTTAAGATCGAATTTATTAAGTATTCCTGCAAACAAGAAAATAGTTGATGCTTTGCCAGATTGCGATCGAATCGTCGGTATTATAAAATATTAAACATATTTATTAGAAAAAAATCTTGCACTTGCAAACATAAAAATAAACAAGGCAATAAATTGAGTGTTGATTTTAGCACAGTCGTCAAAAGGACGTTAAATTATGGAATGGCGATCATCGTTAACTAGGTAGGGTAACAGTACATTTAATGGCCTTCTGACAAAGCTTGCTAATGTTATTGTAATTAATTTTAATCTACAGTCACCAATACCAAATAAATGTTTGTAGTTCTGTTGGAATTGTTATATGAAATATATATTATATATATATATTTAATCTCTGTTGAAGAGTTGAAGACTTGCTCGTACAAATCTTCAGCCAGCTAGACGTGCAAGAATTTTGATTGCTCAGGCCGTCACGGAAATCTATTCCTTTATTATTATTTGCAGTTTGAAATAGATACTCAAGTGCATTTCTCGGATTGCTTTTGCAGTTCCACAGTAAAAATGCAAATTTATCATATACTTACTTATTATTATAAAAAAATATTAATGTGTATATTGCCAATATCCAATTTTATGAGGTTATTCTTGCCAAATTACGTGTAATATTTTACTGCTTGTTGTCTAGATCAACTTGTTCATAATTTACTAGAGAAAAAAAAACATAGTTTGTGTATAGCCCCGTGTATAAGAAACTATTTGATTTTGATTTAAATAAAAAAAACAAAGTTATTAATACATCTAGATAAAACACGAATTAGCAACATACGATTTGGATTTTTCACTATTAAACATTGATTTCAATTATTTTTTCGACATTTTAACATAGATGACGAAGAATATGGACGTCTGGTATTAACAGGGCTTATGCCCTTTTATAGCTGGTTCAGTGATCACTTTACACATGAACAACATTCAACCCATGATTGACAACGACACTACTCTTTTTTTTTATTACTCTCTCCTAGATTTATGATCATAATCATGACGCTGTACGTATGAGTTCACAACAGCCATCTATGTTAAATTGAGAAAGCATTTATCTAGAAGAACATTTTATTTGGATGTATGGATAACGAATTCAGCAATTGAACATGTAAAATGTATGTTATGTGCATATTTTGTTTATCACAGTAAAAATTTATGCATTCATAATAACACCAGAAATATTACTTTCTGAATTTTATTGAAATAATGCATGAGAATGTAGTCTGCATAAAAAACAATCGTATTTTTAACAGAATACACGAAAATAATTCGTCTACAGAAAATTTATAGCATTTCTTCGCAAAGTGCTGATTAGAGATAAAAATAATGACTGTTGTTTCGAATTTGTTTAGTTCAAAATACATTTCTAATTCTTTTGTGTTTGTTTATGTACCAAAAAACAAAAGTTTGATAGAATCAATGTTCAATGCCTTAGAATGTAGAAGAATAGATTGCTTGGAATGCACTCATTTAGACCCATAAAATGCAACAAGAAAGCAATCTCCTACAAGTCGATTAGAATGACGGAGTACTTCCAATTTCTCATAGTAAATGCGGTCATTATTCTTCGTTACTGCTACTGAGAATTGAGTTGCGAATTGCGAATGTCGAAGACAGCTGTTATTTGATTGTAAGGTCTTCATTTCTTTACATACCAAGTTAGTAGCAAGATTAAATAAAAATAATACTCATGTGATAATAATCAGTACGTCAATACTTTGGCAGAACAGGGATACTGAATCTTTTTTGTTTCACGAACCTCGGATGTGGATCGTTCGTTAACGACTGAATCTTAATTACCCGTTCGTATACATTAATTGAGCGTTTGGTTCTCAATTTTGACTGAATTTTGTTCGAAAATGCTTATTATCCTTTTAGATATTCGCTGATACAATCTGCCGATATTCCGAATAATTTTTTCATTTAGTCACCGACTCGTCAATTCACTGTCTCACTAATTCACTAGTTAAATGGTTTCGTTTTACTTATTATTCTTGTCGTCCGATACGATTTGTGATTAAAAGGTAAAAATTTCGTTGCTAGGAGCAATAAAATTCGCTGGGATTTAATGAAAATATTTGCTAGATTTTTTTAACTGAAGAATTACATAAAATCGTAACTTTGAACTTAAGGAGTAAAAGCACTCACACTTGGCATAGGCTATAAAAAGTCTAAGTAGAAACTTGATAAACAGTGTTGTATAAGCAGCTACAAGATTAGAAGAAATAAAAAAAAACAGTTATAATACTTTTGAAATTATATTATAAATATGTACATACGAGTATATTGGAACGCTATTTCATGTACCTAATTATTTTTTAAATGGAAATAGTACTAACAGTTATGTTTTAGAGATCAATTAAGTATATTTAATAATTTATTATGAAATTTACTGCTTGCATACTTGGTTACGAGACGTCAGCTAGAAATTTATGATAATACAGTTGATCGTTTCCGATCAAAAGTCATTTGGTGAACCACTGGTTACGAACCCCTGGAGCGAGAGTCAACATCATGTGAGTCATGTAATATGTGTTTATTCTGGAGACGGAGTTAACTACTGGAATTACTTAAATTATTTGGGATCAGCCCTCACCAATTGAAACTTGTTAAGTCCCCCGACCGAATTGAATGTTTATTTGAAGAATAAAACATCGCGGTACCCACTTGGTTAAATTCAAGATTACAATACAAAACAACTTTATTACTATCAAAACGAATTCCACATAAAAACAGTCATTGCAAGAAACATTGTACGGGATAATATCATAAATTGTAGATTCAATAAAGTGAAATCATGTGAACCTAGAAATAGATAGCCCGGTAGTATTAATAGGAAGAAAAAATGCTGAAATAGTATGATTGGTAGTAAACATCCAGATTTTCTGGACTCTTGCGTCAGCTACCATCTTAATAATAAAATAAAAATCCTCCAAGCTTAAAATGAATTGTAAACCTTGTGTTTACTTTAGTCTTAAAAAAATCCTCTGCGTTCTGGAAAAATGCCAAATTTGATCATCGATAAAATGCAATAATTAAACATTATTTTTGGTCTATATCGATAAACACTAATCATAGAAAAGGAAATTACACTAACCAAATTTGTAGAAAATAAAATTTCCTACACTAGTTTCAATTCATTTTCAGCCTAAGGTTGAAAACAACTTCGGGAGTAAGGGCTAATTTACCAAGAAAATTTTAAACATAAAATACAAAAGACAAAATAAAATCAATCCTGCGTTTCAGGGCAAAACATCACGAAGGCGGGCAAATAATTTTTTTAACAGTTAGAAAAAACATGTCTCTTGTGAGAAAAATCTTCTCATAGTGTAGGGAGTAGCATGTTTGGCTACCATGCTGGAGGTTCCGGGTTCAATTTCCGAGGAGTCTAGATAAATTTTTCACTTTATTATTTATTTAACATTATCCTGGACTGGTACCCGATGTACAGGACGGTAATCATCTTGTCTTCATATATTTAGTAAACGATCAAATGAACATTGCAACAATCTTATACAGTGCCCTATACACCATTGGTTGTGGATATCAGAAGAATTACGGAAAATAAGGAAAACTTTTATAACAAAATATTATATTTATTTTGTATTAATAATGTTCTTAGCAATTCTTCCCATCGCATTTGGGTATGTAGAAATCATTGAGTGAATCTTTCAATACCTACCTTATAACCTTCGTCAAAATATTTTGTTGTTTTTCTGACATTTTCGAAATAGGTTTCTGACAAATTTGAAATTGAATAATCACCGACAGTAAGCCATCGTTCCTTAATATCTACTTACTATTTCATATTTTTGCAGCACTCTAACGAGCGAGAAAACATCTTCTTTTTTTAGTTTCATTTTATTATTTTTCCGAGCACTTTTATCGCCCAGAATGCTCACCAACACAAATAACACGGGTTTTGCGAGAATTCTTCACACGTAGTGTGCGTATGCATATATGTAGATAATGTGTGAACGCATGCTCCTTTAGATTTAATTTTAGCCGACAAGAATATATTTCGCAATGTCAAGTTCAATGGAAATACAAAGTTGACGATACGATTCTTGTTGTTGGGCGGCCAGCCTAACTAGCTTGTAGTGGGCGGGGGGCGGGATCTCGTTACTCCACACTTACAAGAGTTTCCTTTTGGTAACAGCATCTTCATCACCTACATACATTTTGTCTTCTTCTTCTTCTTCTTAATCTTTCTATAGATCCTGGGGATCTGTCTGTGCCGCCGCCTGGTCCTCTTAGGATATCGGCTTTCAGCTATCTCTCCTCCTTTTCGGGAGTCTGCCTGTCCATGTCCAAACCATCTCAAGACGCCTTTCTCAATTTGATTGATAATGCTTACCTCAGTCTTGCATTCAATCCTTATTTTACTAGTCGATTATCTATCTTCATCGTTTTGTCACACATTAACTTGAGTTGGAACCAGGATTTCGTTGTGTACTGCGAGTTTTCGCGGTCAGCTTTCGCTGATAGGTTTTTATTTGCTATAACTGATTTCAGTGCACTCTGTTTCCAGCATTCACTCTCCCTTTCTATACCTTTATCAATCTTCCTTATCAACCTCTTCCAAAATTTCTTCATTTATTTCTATTTTACACCTAGATCTACATTCATCTCTTTCAAAAACCATGACTTTGGATCTGTTAACGGTCATCTTTGACACCGAGTGTGTTTACATTAATAATTTCGAAATTGGTCTAGCATGTCTGAAAGTGGTTTTCATGTTTTTATGCAAAGTTGAATTAAAATCGATAAATATGGAATGAACGTTTTCATGATCAGTTGCCTCTATGCTAATTAAATGCGTTTGTATTATTCTAATCCGCTTGAGAATAATGGACAATCAAGATGTTTTCGCCGATTTCATTATGCCTAGGTATTATATTTACTGCGCGATGTGCCCGACAACATAATATTTTGGTTAAATCTCAGCGGGTATTTCGGACCGCGGATAGGAGAGTTGGCGCGCGGCCAGCCCAGTTTCCCGTGCCGAACCCCGTTATATAATAGCAATACGGGAATTTTGGGAAAATTCTTACGCCATCGCTCCCACGCGCCCTCCGAACAATACACTCTACGCTCTACACCGGCCTAGTTGGTGAGAAAATCAAGGGAAAAATAAAAACCATCTGATTAGATTTTTTTTAATCGACAGGATACGCAAATATTTAAGAAATCTTTTTTTAAGAGCTAGTTGAAGCAGCAATTAAGAGTTTCTGCGTGTAACTTTTTTTGTCAGGGTGTCGTTTATAAGAATGTTATTTTATCAAATTTGTTATAATCTATACGTATTATTTTCTGTCAGTTGATAACTTTTGGTGATTTTTTTCATACATTTATTCTTTTCGGTTCCATACCTTTTGCCAGTTTTGATTTCTTAAATTTTGTTATAAGAATTCCATGACACTTAACATTACAAAGAAGATATCTTAACATTATAAAGAAAAATACTGTATTTTTATAAAAAAAAATAAAGAAATTTCATCTCAATTTAAAACGCCTATAAAAATTATTTTGTTCCTGCTTTAAAAAATGTCTGATAAAATCTAATAACTATGGTTAACAGCAAAAATTAGAAAAAAACGTCGCGCCTAAAAAGATTTTACTATCCATCTAAACCATTTTCATTTTCTGCATATTATGAAATAAAATTACGTTAAGAATAGTTTATATTTAGAATTTAGAAAGTGTGAAGTTTTCAAAAGACAAAATGATTTCGTAACTGCAATAAAGTTATAAAATTGAAAAAAGGATTTGAAAAAAATGCTTCATGTGACTTTATTTAAACCGAATACCACACGGACTGGCGCGTCTCTAAAGAGCTTGGTCGAAGCTTTTATATCCTTTTTCTCCCGAGGATTGCATCCAAATGTTGAATATTCACTTTCGTTTCAAGGTCTTCGCGGGGTGCATGCCCTGCGCCTGCAGTCTGCATGCACCCAGCAGATGTGTGCAATTTAAGACCGGCTCACAAAAATGACAAACGATGGCTCTGCAAGCGAATACGACTCCTTATAACATTTGTAATTCACTCGACATAAACTGCAGAAATAAATGTAAGAAAGTTAAAGTAAGGACGAGGTACTATGAGATGGTTTACTAGCTGGTATTGCCATCTCGCATATTCTACAACGCACTGAAATCTGTTATAGCAAATAAAAATCTGCGAAAGCTATACTGGAAGTACACAACGGAGTCCTGGTTCCAACCCCAGTGCATGAAAGAGAAGGGAAAGATGGATAAAAGTAGAGTTAATGCAGTCTCGAAATGTGACCTCGCAGACGAATGTGCGTCAAAACGATGTATGATAGATGTTCGAATGGTGATATAAGTAAAGAAATTATTATTAAGGAATACAAGGAATTATTGATAAAATTAAGAAAGGTGTCTTGAGATGGTTTGGGCATGTGGAACAAATGAGTGAAGAAAGAATAGTAAAATAAACACTTGAGGCGAGTGTAGATGGAAATGGAAGTAGAGGGAGACCGGGGAAAATTTAGCAAAATCAAGAATTTCAAATACTTGGGCGTGGTCAAGTCAGGAGTTGGAATAATCACCGGGTTTGTATGAGGAGATGCGTGAACGTGGATGAGGGGAAGATTGTTTATAAAGACAGATTGGTGAGACATTCTGTTCTCCCTGCCTACCCCTGAGGAAAGAGACGCTATGGTTAGTTATATAGTTTTTTATAACATTTTTAAATGTATATGAAAATGCATCAGTAATATTTGTTTGAAATTGAGCGAACAGCGAGTAAAATCGATTTAGTTGTGAAATAACAGAAAATAGTTCAATAAACCCTACGAATACTCGTACATAGTCAAAGACATTATTCAGTTCTGTGCTTAGACATTATATTGAACAAGGAGCTATTGTATAATAGAAAGATTATAATAACTTTCTTGTACCGACCGTCAATGAGTCAACACAAGTTCAAGAGTAGTTAAAAAAAACGGGTCCGACATTTTTACAGTGCATTGTTGGATGTTATGCCTCTCGGATCATTGCACTCGCCTGCATTCCTCACTCAAACCAGCCACAATGTACATACATTCAACAGAAATGCATGGGCACGCCGAGCGTCCAAAAACGAATCTACTAAAATCACTTGATAGGAAATGACTTATTACTGATACAAAATTATTATGCGTTCTAGTTGGTATAATGACAATAAAATATGCATCGTCGGAATGAAATCCGACAAATACTATTAGAACTTACGAAAAAATTATCTTAAATTCGCTCGATTTCCCATTTGTGCTTTTGCCATGGATGTGACCTTACATGCCTTTCGACCAAAAACAAATCTACTGAAACCACTTAAAAGAAAATTACTACATACAGACACGTGCATTCCATATAGGCACAAAAGCAGTGCCCTAACTTACCCGCGAAATATATAAAAACGCAACCAGTACCTACCCTACCTTACTAAGTAGTACCAGCTTACCTTACTACCTACCTCTAATGCCTACCCTAAGGGTTGATATATCGCTCAAAGGAGCAAAAATACATTATTTGTTACAGTTTATAAATAATTATTGCTTTTTCATTATAAATCATGTATTTTAATGTTTTTCATAAAATACTATTTCTTAAAATCTATTGCGACACGTTTTTCGATGCATTTCGCATTATTTTTAACACCGTATCACAGTACCAAGTATAACACAAATTAAAAATAGATGGATATTACCATAAAGAGACTGACGAATCAATTGATGAAAATAGATATTGTAAATTTTATTTTTATTTATTTACTAGAAAGACATTTGGCCCTCCTGTGTATCCCCCTCCACCCGCCCCTGTCCCTAAAAAAAGTTGTTGCAGTCTGTCAAGTGGAACTGTTCCTACTAGAGACGTATGTATTATTTTAAACCATTATTTTTATGTACTGTGAAGAACAAATGCCGCCTATACAATGCCTGCATTGCTCCTGTTCTCTTATACGGCTGTGAAACATGGCACCTTACAAGGGCCCAGAGCAGCCGTGTACTGAGCTTTAAGAATAGGTGTCTGCGAAGAATTTAAGCGTGCGGTGGTTTGACTTTGTGAGAAATGAAGAGATAAGGCGTAGGAAGCAGCAAATCTTGGTCACAACTGTCGTCAAGAAAGGGCTATTCAGTTGGCTTGGCCATGTACTCCGCATGTCTCCCGAGAGCCTTAATCAAGCTTGCCTCTTTTACAAGGCATCAGGTTCGCGCCGCCCAGGACGACCATTGCTGACAATTCGTCGGCAGTTCTCGTCAGAACTTCGGGACGCGGATCTGACTTGGGAGGATGCAAGGGAGCTGGCAGCCGACAGAAAAGCCTGGAGACAGTTTTTAGACTCTATATGCTCCACCTAGAGAGCATATAGAGTCATATCCACGGATATGGTTTAATTAATTATTTTTTATAAACTCGGTGAAGACCAAATGCCGCCTATACAATGCCTGCATTGCTCCTGTTCTCTTATGCTAATGTGCAAAGGCAAATAGCCGCTAGTTAAAAACAGTAGTTTTAAGTTAAACGAGTTTAAAGCTAACTTGAAATAATGCTTTTTGCCAACATATGTATCAAATTAATGCAAAGCAAAGAATTGTAACCTATTATAAACGATATATATGTTTTTATTTTCATTAAAGTTTCCTCAAGGTCAAGAACACAACGTTGGCTGCTGCGGCAAAACTAGGTAAATAAAAAATACACGTGAATAATGTTAATCCCAAGTGAGATATCTTAAATAATATTGAATATATACAGGTTTAAAAAAAAGTGTCATACATATTTTTAAAACATGGACAGAATCGTCAATGTTTATAAATTAATTGGTCAGCCCAACCAACGACATGTCGTAAGCCCTGTAAATGTCCATTAATTTCTAATCCTTTCCAATAAATGGCTTGTCTTTATAAACATTAATCTCATATATCAACATTTATATATAAGTATATTACGATATTTACTTATGAATATTTTCAAGAAAATCAAAATATTTAAAATTAAGATAGGTGTGTTGAGATGGTTTGGGCCTGTAAATAGAATGAGTGAAGAAAAAATAGTAAAACAAATTTACTAGGCAAATGCGGTTGGTAATAGAAGCATAGGAAGGCCGAGGAAAACTTGACATAAGTATTTCAAATGCTTGAAAGTTGTCAAGTCAGCAGTCCGAATAATCGGCGGGTATGTATGAGGAGATGCATAAATGTGGAAGAGGGAAAGATTGTTTGCAAAACAGATTGGTGTAGGGTTCTGATCTCTCCACCCTCTACCTACACCTGCGGAAAGCGGCTTGATGGTTGGTTAGAAGAAAATCTGTCCTTTATAAATTTATCAGAAAAGCCATTTTTATAAGCAGAGACTTTATCATCCCTATACTAAGTACAATACCTATTTATTTTTGCTAAAACAATTTCTATTATTTATTACATTTTTTTAAAAATTCTTTATATACAACTTTTTCAATGATTTGTATTTGAAATGATTAGTTTAAGAAACTACTCAATCATAATTCAGATGATTTATGGCACAAGCAATCCTTCACTGCATGACTTTTTTTGCATGACTGCATGACTACATTGACAGTTCGTCTTCGAGAAACAAGTGAAGTTATTATTTTGGTGTTCATAGCGCGTCTTTTGGCTTAATTATGAACTATATACGGTAGTATGAATGAATCTAATCAGTAACAACAAATAATGGTTGCTTATATTTTTAAAGAACGTTTTAACAATAACATTTGGGTATGTAACAAATTTGATACACTATGCAGTGAAGGGTTAAGTTGATTAAAAAAAGAATGCATTTTAACCAATATATTTTTAAACACGATATTTTTGGACTTCAAAAATAACTTTGTCTTTAATCAGTACTGTGTATTTTTTCCCACCCTCTTCGCTCCTCGCTGATCTTAAAAACAAAAGAATTCCCCCCGCAGCCATGTTGTCAAATGAAGTCCTCCTCTCTAGAGCAGTATGTATAACTTTTAATATTTTTTTTTCTACTTTAATATATGGTTCATGGAGGGGTCTGAGACTAATCCGTGTAAATCACATTTTTCCAGTAGATGAACATGTGCGACATATCGCTCACTCCTTTCAACAACGTCCTATTGTATATCAAAAAACTTGATTTTTCAGGAGAGCGTTATTAAAGTTTAAAAATATAGTAAAATGTATTAAAAATAACTATCAAGCCACTTATTAAACTGTTTACTTTATATTATTTTGAGAAATAAAAGACTTTGTTTTTTGATCCACTCACATGTGAGTGGATAAAAAAACAAAGTGTTTTTATTTCTCAAAATAATATATCAATATGATCCACAAAGTTAATGATTTCAATATTCAAAACATGTTTACTATACTTTTTAGGTAAAATCTGACTGTTTTTTCTCCATTTGAAAATATATAGTTTATTTAAAAAAATAATTAAACAATACCTTTTCTTCAAAATGCAAAAACGACACTTTCTGCCCCGTAGCGGGTAAATATTAAGTTAAAAATATGCCACTTTTGCTGGGATATAGTACATTTTCTGGGCATTCCGAAAACATGCACAACAGAAAACTGACGATTTTAGATATATGACGTTGTTGAAAGGAGTGAGCGATATGGAACACGTGGACAAATGAACTATTTTTCAGTGGCCTGTAGATTATAAATTTCCAAACTCATTTGGATCGACGCCCATTTTTCATACTCATGATTTATTGATCTTATCACAACAATCCAATCAAAAACATTGAAAATACTGAATGCATTTATCAAGAAGCACGTAGCCGCCATAACTAATTTTTACTATTGAATGCTGAATTTTGCTGTTACATTTCAAGTATGGTTTTAATTTGTGTATTAAATGTTAAATCAAACGCTGATTTTTTGAGTCTACTAAGTTGTATTTTATTGTTTAAAAAAACCACCTAAAAATAAATTTTGTGACGATCGTTTCGCCTAGTTATGGCATTTTCAAACGAATGTGAAGATTAAATAGACTGACGGGCCTTACATAGCTATACAATTCTAGGTAGGTACTTTAGTAATATTATATACTTAATACAATTCTAGGTACCTACTTAAGTATATCGTAGTCGTACAGGAGAAAGTGACCAACTAACAAAACGTAAAATGTTCAGGAGGGCCATTTAAGTCACTTTTGCTTGGCAAGAAAATAAACATCAATGCATTTAGTCATTTTTAACAAGTCAATATATTATACTTCCATGTTTAAAATCCTTTTAGATTTTTTTCAGGGTAATATCAAGCTAGTAAGTTATCAAACCGTCAATGACCAGTTTTTGTTAAAAATGCACTTGGTCACTTTTTCTTCTGTATTACCACGATATATAAATTGTCACAAAATTTATTTTTTATCTGTTTTTTTTTACAATAAAATATGACTTAGTAGACTCAAAAAATCAGTGTTTGATCTAACATTTAATAAACAAATAGTAATAAAGTCCATTGTACTAATTCACAGTTCGTATTCTCCGAACTAGATTTATATACCAAGTTGCAAGAATTCAATTATCTTCTGTCTGTATTTCGTCCAATTGTTTCAGTCTGTTAGAGGAGAGGCTTGCAAGTGATAAATGCTAAATGCAATATTCTGCAATGTCTAGTGACTCACCGGGGGACTGGTTCGCCAAATTTATTCCTAATGCCCACTCCACCAGACGCCGCTTCCTGCCCTAACTCCTAATATACACTCACTCCATGTAGGAGGACACTTATCGTTGAATTTAAAATAGAGTTGTTAGGCGCTTTCGTTCCGCTTACTGAGTACCAAAGGATATTAAATGTTGCATCGCTGATATTCGATAAGGCTTCGGCACTTTCAACTACCCATTGAAATTTGAAACAGTGAATTTGAATGCAAAACCCGTAATCAATATAAATTGTAAAAACTTAAATGCACGAGCATCAAAACTGACACATTATTTGCCATATTTGTATTTTCATCAAACATGATTACATTATTTATTGATTTGGCATTAACTTTGTGGTATGACATGTTTACTATTTTTTTTTAATTAATCACTTGTATTAAACACCACTTAACGAGCTTTATTTCATTACACACAACTAGTTTCGAAAACATCTGTTAGTTTTCGAAACTAGTTGTGTGTAATGAAATAAAACTCATATAAGTGGTATTTTACAAGTGTTTAAAACAATAATAAATATGATATGGATATTTGTACCTATCCACAAACGCCTACAGTTTAAGCATGACGTCTGAGCATTATCAAGTTGTAAAAATTACCATATACTTACTCGGATAACGAATATGCGGCGAAACGATGTGTGATAGATGTTTGAATGGTTTAAATAAGGAATGAACGCAAGGCTGAGATAAGCATTATCGATAAAATTAAGAACGGTGTGTCCAGATGGTTCGGGCATGTGGAACGAATGAGTGGGGAAAGAAAAAAAGAATGGTAAAACAAATTTATGCGGCGAATGAAGTTGGAAAAACGAGCAGAAGAAGACTGAGGGAAATATGGCATGATAAAATGTGTACTTAAAAGTAATCAGGTCAGTAGTCGGAATAATCGGCGGGTATGTATGAGGAGATGCATGAATGTAGAAGAGGCGGAGAATGTGCGCAAAGACAGAGTGGTGTGGCAATCATTTGTCTCTGTCCCTTTCACCAGGAATACCCGCGGAAAGAAGCGTGATAGTTTAAAAAAATACATTGTAAGTGATCATTGAAATAAGCCATTTTGTTTATTTCAATAAAAGTTTTTCATATTATTAAAAATAATTCAATATATTTATTTTATTTTATTTAAAGTATCCAGATGGATATGACCCAGAGGTTGGCTGCTGTGGCGGAACTAGGTAAATTAAAAATAATATTAATATCTGTAATTTAAACATATTTTTTTATTTATTCTGTACGAAAAATTATCCTTAGCGTTGTAATAGTACACTTTATAATATAATAGATAAAGTAATTGACTAAACTAGTTCATAGATTAATTCCTGAAGAATAAAATAAATTTTTAACATTTTGAAATCAGTTTTAAAAAACAATAATTCAAGCAATTAAAAAAAAAGCTTAAATTAATACAGATATATTTAAGCATCGATTACCTCGGTTTAACTTTCATTAAATATCATAGATAACATTGGCTTTAGGTACTTCTATTTGAAAAATAATAAATGGCAATTCCTTTTTTTGGTCAATGTAACTTCCTTTTAATACGGATCGACAAGCGGTTAAAAAGTCCAATTTTTCAAAAAGCCATCTAAAATATGTAGTTAAAACATTAATCATGATGTACATAGATCGAGTAAAATATTTACCTGTGATATGAAAAACTTAAGCAATGTAACATTCTCTGGAGCTTAAAATCGGCAAACAATGAATTTCTTATTTATAAACACGAATAAATAAACTTAAAAATGTAAAGGAGACAAAATGAATCAAGAGATTTATTGATTAACAAACAGTATTTTATATTCACATCTGCTTATATAATACAATTAAAATGAACTAAATAAATATGTATAATCAAAAGTACTAGTAGATGCTTGAATCGTGATTTATAATTAATTTTTCATCTTAATGCCTTTTTGGATTCTACTACTTTCTTTGTGATAGACGTTACGCCTAGTGAAAACATTGTCAAAATGTGTCGAAAAAATCAAAAAAGACTTGTGAAACTGGCAATAAGAATTAAACTTTATTATCGGCTGAAAAGCTCATACATGAAATTCATTCATTCATTTCTTCGACACTTAACAACAAAGCCCTAATAAGGTTAAACAGCTGTCACATCAAATATATGAATTAAGTAGAATTGTAAAATGTCTGTCTATTGTAAAATGAAATAGAATTGTTAAATGTCGATTTGTGTTAATTACTTTTTCGTTATTTTTTAGTTATGAGAGGGAAGACCACGATGACAATGATATACTTAAATTTTGAAGACATAAAAAAGATTTTTCTAATAATAATTGGGAGAACAAGAATATAAATTTAAAATGAAGATTTTTTATAATAATTAATATTCCCGTGTATATTATATCTATTAAAATTTTATTGTCAACCTGAAATTCATTATTACATTATGTTATTTAATTTTCTGTGAACTTCCAGCTTATTTATATTTAAAATACGAGTAGAAAATAATCTCCGTATTTTTAAGATTATGAATGAAAGTTTGTCTTTTGCAAGATATATAAATAAATTTGTTTATTTTTTTAATATCTATATTGACCTCGTTTTTAATCTAACTTACACGAATTTTCAAGTTGAAGGCAATTCCATTCATTATATGTAAGTCATTAGTATAGTGATTACTCAACGCCTCAAATTACTGGACGAAGAAAAAAAAACTTTTTATGTTTATTTATTTATTTGACGAGACTACAGATCAGTGCCCTTCTTTTTTTTAGAAATATTTTGCGTAAATGTTAATATTTTGTAGCATTTTCTTAAATTAATTTCATGGCATGAAAAATTTACTTTAAACTTACTTATATATATATATATATATATATATATATATATATATATATATATATATATATATATATATATATATATATATATATATATATATATATATATATATATATATATATATATATATATATATATATATATATATATATATATATATATATATATATATATATATATATGTGTGTGTGTGTGTGTGTGTGTGTGTGTGTGTGTATATATATATATTAGTATTTCAAATACTTGAAAGTTGTCAGGCCAGAGGTCGGAATAATCGACAAGTATGTATGAGTATGGCAGAGGCGAAGATTGTTTACAAAGACAGATTGGTGTGGATTCTGTTCTCTCTGCCTACTCCTGCGGGGACGCAACGTGATGGTTTATCAGTTTTTTTTCTTGTTTATAAAGTTACATTTATTTGAAACTCATAAATGTATTTCGGAAACTACATATACTTATAGTCCGACCTGTGATGTACATGATTCAATTATTACCGTAAGAAGCTAAGTAACGATCACATAAATAATAATTGTGTGTATTATTTTTTGACATCTCATCAAAGATGAAGAAGAATATGGAAGTCTGGGCATTTACGGGGCTTACGACCGTCATAGGCTGGTTTAAGTGATCACTTTACACACGTGTAACATTCACCAATTCTACCCATTATTGACAACCACACTACTCAAATTCTTGGAAGTTCTATATATATGAACCAATTTAGAAACTTTGTTCTTGAATCACTAGAACTTCACTAGAGACATCTTTGATGAGATGTCAAAAAATAATATGAAAATAACTCCTGTAATTGGAGATAATCCAGATTTTGTGAACAAGTATTTGGACACACTCAAAATGTTGTAAATAATTGTGTGGTTGTACCGAATTGTTAATCAAAAATGATATTGTATTATGTATTGATATTTTGTGTAGTATAAGTATTGGTTTTTTATATTCAAATGAACCTGGGAATGCATGCAAATAGCTCGCGAATAGGTTCCTATAAATAAACCTAGCGGCAAGCGATATTCATTAGGTTCAGTATGAGCATCGAGCATTAAACATCTTTATGGCTCAATTTATTGATGTAATAGCATGATGATTGCATCTTGTGTAAATATTTGCCCAGATATTACCGCCATTTTGCGCCGTACATAATATATGTTACGGATCGATAGCGCTGTAAGTGGATCGATATATTGGATAATGGCGGGCGGAACCGGATGTAGGATTAGCTATTGCCGAGGAGTATAATAAAATAGAATAAAACATTCATAATAATGAGATTTGCAGCGCAGACACAAAGGGAAGTATATATGTTGTCCCCGCACCCAGCATGTGCCTTTGAGAAAAGTGCATTTTCATGGGAGAATACGTAAATTCAATGGAATGGTATGCCGCGTTGTATAAAAAAGCTCTGCTAATGCAAATAGATATTCAACTTTTGATTTCAGATTTTATTGTCAATCTAAAAAGGCAACAGAGCCTTTACCATATGTCTCATATGTTACATTTTATAGGCTTGTTTCTTTGATAATATGATTTCATTTGATATACAACCGCCCTTGGGGTAATATTGTGAGAAAATGGCGCTATATAAATTATGCAAAACTATTATTTAAAAAAAAATTAATTTATAAATCTGAATATTCGAAACTGAGGGTATTTTAAGACAGTAAAAGGATATTTTCATGTAATTTTGGTTAAAAAAATATTTGCAGTAATAACAAACATCAATTGTCAATGTGGCATTTTTTGAACGAATAAAAGTATAAGAAATATTATTTAATACATACATACAAAGTTACGAGCATTTTTAATTTGTGGTCGGTGGAGGTAAGAGGGCAAACAAAAATATGAACCATAACGAAATAAAGGAATGGGTAAATGATCAAGAGTAGATACAGTAAAATAGTTTTTATTAAAATAATTACTTCAAATCTCAAGTTATTGTCGTTGGAAATTTCATTTGGCGTAGCAAAAGTGGTAGGATTTTTAAAAATTAAAACCACTAGGGGTTTAAAAAGTTGGGAATCAAGCACTTTATGGGTTACACTAATTGACTAGAAAAAATATGATTTTAACTGGATGAACGTGGGACATAGGGGATGAGAATCGGTCTTTAGTTGTATGGGATTTTCGTTATAAGGTCAAATTTTAACAAGCTTTGTGAATACACAATAATAAAAAACCCTTATCCGCACCCCAATGGTGCATAGGGCACTGTGTCATATAAACGCAGTGTTATCTTGATCGTTTACACATGAAGGAAGGGTGATCAGCCCTCCGCTTCAGGTACCAGTCCATGGTAATATTGAATAAATATTACAGTGAAAAAATCACTTATATTTATTTTACCCCCCTTGGGAATCGAACCCGGGACCGCCAGAACGGTAGCCGAGCGTGCTGACCATTAAACTACGGAGGCGGTGTGAATACACAAACACAGTATTACTTTACGGATACAGAGGAACCTCTCATAACGAGCACCTCTCATAACGAGCACCTCTAATGACGAGCACCTCTCATAACAAGCACCTCTCAAAATGAGTGATTCGCATAACGAGCAAAACAAATGTGAAAAAGTTGCTCCATTGACGAGCGATATTCCGCACAACGAGTTACAGAGAAAAGGTAAGTCCCTTTTCCACGTCATTAACTTGTACGCCGGGACTTACGCGCCAGTTAAAACCAAAAATGTTTCGCATAACGAGTAAGATTGAGGAACGAATTATGCTCGTTACGAGAGGTTTTACTGTATATGTAATATTACCATAATACACGTTTTGAATCAACGTCTTGAATATTGCTGAAATAAAAATATAATCAATATTTCATTTTCAAATGGCTGGTTCACCTTGTCTGGTTGATTGATCACATGATTAATTAACTAAGACATTACTTTTAAATCTTCTCTAGCCAGTTGCATTGGTCACAAATGTGTTCTCGATATAGCAACTCGATCTTGTAACAGCGAGACCCGATCTTGACCATCTTGTTGATGTGCCAAGAATTCCTTTAGGTCCAGAGTTACTGAAAAAAGACGACAAGTGCATTCAGGGGATAGCTATTGATCCAAAATAGGTCTGGATATGGCCGATGACAATGACCGTCGTTTAGTTAGTTAGTATTACTCGTGATTCTGACCGGAAACGTTAGTGACTAGCGAATGGGACATCCTTATTCGAGCGAAATTGAAGAAGACGTTCCGAGTACCTACCTACGCGCTAGAATTGCATAGTTACTCTCTCGCGAGTCGCGTATCATTGTGTGAAAATAATATATTGATCGAATTTGAAACGGTTAGTCACAGAACGACGCTGGTTTAACATTGAAAATTATGACAGTTCTCGACATTTTTTAAAACCCTTATCCGCACCCGATGGTGCATAGGGCACTGCATCATATAAACGCAGTGTTATCTTGATCATTAACACATGAAGTAAAGGTGATCAGCCCTCCGCTTCAGGAGCCAGTCCAGGGTTATATTGAATAAATATTGTGAAAAATCACTTATATTTATTTGACCCCCCCCCTGGGAATCGAACCCGGGACCTCCGATACAGTAGCCCAGGGTGCTGACCATTATACTACGAAGGCGGACAATAGAAAATATTCTCGACGTTGGAAAAAAATAATCAAATCGTGAAAAGAATTCAATACATGCTTGATTTGCGCGACGAGAAGAAATACCAAGGAAATATCGCTAAAAGTACCTTCTCTCGTAAAAGAGCATAGCAACTATCTCGCAAAATCATAACGCAAGCAACCGAAATATTACTAGTTAGAATGACACAAATTGAAAATACAGTTCTCGACTTTCGAACGCGAAATTATTGTTTCGTGAAAAGTGTGCGATAGTTAATTGGGTGAAAGGAGAGGAATATAAAGAGAACATTAGAATGGAAAGTATGCTATTTGAAATATTTGATTTTCGATGACCTTTTTTATCGAGTCGAAAATGTAGGCTACCAAAACTGTAATATCGGTACCGAATTTAATTTAGCGACTCATTTTCATTCTCACAACGCTCCAATGAAAAAAAAGGTCATTTGCAATGTTATGCATATTTTTTTAATGAATTTACGAACTGTACGAGGGTCTCAAATCGCTCACTCCTTTCAAGAACATCATAAATAAAAAAACTTGATTTTTCAGGAGAACGTTTTTAAAGTTAAAAATATGATACAATGTATTAAAAATAAATATCAAGCCACTTATTGAACTTTTTACTGTACAACAGATCTTTTTAGGTAAAACCTGAAGGTTTTTTCTCCATTTGAAAAATATTTAGTATTTTTAAAAAACTAATTAAACAATATCTTTTCTTCAAAATGCAAAACAACACTTTCTGCCCTGTAGCGGGTAAATATTAAGTTAATATGCCGCTTTTGCTGGGATATAGTACATTTTCTGGGCATTCCGAAAACATGCACAACTGAAAATTGACGATTTTTGATTTATGACGTTCTTGAAAAGAGTGAGCGACATGTCACCTTTTGTAATTAAAATAAAATAAATGTCTTTAGTCCGCGAATACTTAAAGTTTTCTACGATAAAGATGGCATTGAAAGCTACCAACTGCATTTCCGGTTTAATACAGAAGCACCTAGGCTTCCTGACAGACCTCTCTTGCAAAGAAATAATATTTTATGAACTAACTTGCGAAAATTAATGGAAAATGTGAACTATAAAGTTCCAAGTTGCCAAGTTGAGACAGAATGCTTAGTTTTAATATTTTGTACTAAGTAGTATTCGTACGAGTATTCGCCGGTCGTCGAATGCACTTATTTCATTAAAAAAATAGGTTCCAATTAATCTAATACAACGACTTAAAAACATTTAGTTAAAAAAGGTTAATAAAAAATAAAGTAAAAGCACAGTTAGCAACTTCTCAAATATCAAGTAATTAAAAAAGTTTTTTGAGTATTTTCAAATGAAAATATATTACCGCTTTCTTGTCAATAAATATTTAAAATTATTTATTAAGGTTTGTGTTCTTTCCTTAAAGAGACATGGGAAACGTCATAAAAACTTTATTTTTGGAGTCGAAAAAAGTGTTTTATCATGAATATCTTTGAAAACAGTACAGAAAAATACATATTTCAAATAAAAATGTGCATTTAGGAGACAGAATTCTTAATATCGCCTCCAAAACAGCCAGTACTGACAGGGGGCCGGTAGCTGAACGTTTACCTACTTCATAACCAGTTTTGTTCAAGGAAGCATCATAAAACGTCAAATTAGTGCGTGCGTTAGCAGTAATTTTAGTGATGTTAGTTATTCGTGGTAGGTACTCTTAGTAAATAGTTGGTATTTAACCATTCTTGGACAATATCCACCAGTGTCGGCAGCCGTGTATCCGGTGATTGAGAATTTTGATTCGTTTTTAATTTGACGTCGTCGACGCGCGATGGCGGGAAAGGCGGCCGTCCTATTGGTCGGACGGGTGTTGCGCGGCGCGGGGAGCGCGGGGCGCGCATGCGCGCGCGGCTACTGGCGTGCCCCCGAGCGCGGAGGACCGCTCAGGCCATTCCACACTTCGGTGTTAGCACGAAGAGTCGAGAGCTGTGCAAGGTAAGCAACTCACCACCGACCGGGAAATTCTGCCATCCTTTACAAAATCCGAACCGAACTTCAGATATCCTGAAAAAACTTTTTTTTTTAATTGGTGAAAAATTTTGTGAATTTTACAAATCATTTCGCGCAGTGAAGAATCCGAATATTTTGAAAGTAATTAAACCGTTTAAATGAATAGTTCTTCGTAGTACCAAAGTTTCGCGTAATGACGTTCCGGGATTGTTTCGTTATGTAATGTCAGTATTGAGTGAAACGGTTGAAAACTAAATAATTTTTTTTCCACAAAACTGCTTTTATACAAAAAAAGGAACCGCTTTATGTACGTTTTGATTTACAATCGCGTTTACTTTTTTATACTATAAACATTCAAGTATGATTTTTTTAGTCGAAAAATATTATTTAGATTCGAGAAAATGTTTGAAAATTATAAAGCCATCCGAATATTGATTAAATTTCGTTGCGTAATTGAATATTTGCAAAAGTTGGAGGTCCTATCTCCATCGCAACAGTGAAGTGATACCTCGATTGATAAATCTTCATAAAACCACCGCGACGTCTTGTGAATCACAATCACAAGTTGTGATTTGAGCATGATTGCGAAGATAAACAATTTCGGCTCCGCACCTCTGTCTCGGAGCTATCGTGTTGTTCCTCGAAATTAATTATGATATCTTAGATTGCATCTATAAAGTGATAGTCAAATCAAATAATAAAAACCGAGATATGACGCCGACTTATATAAAGTGCATCGATAAAGGTTTCTCTTCTCTTTTCGACATCGCGACGAAAACAACTCTCGGGAAAGAAGGAAGCCGGTTTAAATACTGGAGATAACGTTCGATTTTGAAAATTACCGCCACAATTTCGGGATTGCCTATCGGAGGAATTCGTGCGTTCCCGAGTGTGCGTGCGATCGATCGTGTTGCGTGCACATCCATCCCCATCTACCCTCTACCCTGACCGTGTACCTTGTAACCCCGCCCCCTAACCTGTCTGCTATCCCGCCGGCGACTATTCGCCGCTACCCCTCAATTTATTCCTCGGTCCCGCTAATCCCGGAAAAGTGTAGAATAAAAACCGAAAAAATCGCATCCCTAGTGTACATGTAGTGTTTTTTTACGGAACTTTTCAATAGTGTAGTTAATAAACCAATTTAATTTACGATGGGTGGCTGCGCGTCCAAAGAGAAAGACCTAAAGACGGTGGAAGGCGCGACAGAAGGGTGTGTATCTGACTCCATGGTATTCCTGGCTAGGTGAGCCCCGTGGCACGCCGCGGATTCCCGGCGGGCTGGCGTCTCTTCACTAAGTAGATAGTTAGTCTTGTGTTGCGAGCATTTCCCGCTTTCGGCCGCTACTCGGCCTGTCCACTAGAAATAGGAAAGCCGACGCCGAGCCCGCCATTCTAAGCTGTCAAATGTCATCCCAGAAAACCGCCCCGTTATGCCAGCTAGCCAGCTTAGTAGTCGTTTGTTTGGCGTTCGTTCAAATGTAGCCGCTTTTGCATAGTCGTTATGGAGCCGAAATTAATTTATTCGTAAAATACGTTTAGTTAGTAATTACCGATCTAGACGTTCGCATTGGCTTGACGTAATTTATTACTTAGTATTGTCGCAATTATTTCCTCATAAAATGGCAGCCGGTAGTGTCTGGTGACACATCGCGGGCAGAACCGCAGCCGGCGTTATTAGAATTAATGGGGGGGATCGTATTATGCGATGCAGTGGCTGGAGAATGATTGAATCACGTGAGACAGATGTACCGAGAACAGAGTAGAGTTGTAGCCGACACATCTGTTTTTTTATTGCTTGTAGCATACAATTAAGAACTCGTGACTTAAATATCTGGCATATGTATTTATATGTATAAACGATTTTGTAAGAATAGTATAATGTGTAGGTACATTACAAAAGTTTTTAAATGACTCCACAACGTATTTATAAATAAATATTATTTTATAAGATTAAAAACCGCTTAATTCTAGATAATTGTAATGAATCATTTTAGTATGTATTAAAATGACACAATCGAGTGCATCGTATTTTCAGAATTCTCAACTTCTCCAACAATGATTACAGCTAAAATTCTTGCGTAGGCGTGTAGTGTGGTAGGTACTAGGTACTTTACACTCAGTAGGTATTAAAATATTTATTACACCTTTTCCTGGCAGGAATAAAGACTCGAAATTTGAATTTCCTTTTCGATATTCATCTTCTCTTTACGCGAAATTTGACAGACACATCGGATGCATGCGATTATTTTTCTGATTTATCTTTTTTTATCAGTCGACTGAATTAAAGATGTGTTCGAGAAGTTCGTGTCCGTACGTCGTGCAATGTTCGTCGCGGGGACCTGACAAGTAAATATTTATTCGCCGTTGCTTACCTCGCTATTTCATCACCATTGCGACATGAAGTGGTCATTATTTCGGTGGTTTTCGTACTTGGTGGTGTTTCTCGTCGCTCAGGGATTGATTAGAGATTTTGTTTTTATTTACAGAAACAAATCAAACGCCATGGTTGACGCGGCCGTTCTTGAGAAGTTGGAGACCGGGTATGCGAAGCTGGTGGCTTCCGACTCCAAGTCCCTCCTGAAGAAGTTCCTGACCAAGGAGATCTTTGACAGCCTTAAGAACAAGAAGACCTCTTTCGGCTCCACGCTCCTCGATGTTATCCAGTCTGGTAAGCTTACTAATGCTAATTCTGTCTCCGTTGCATTGTTTAGATGTAATGCATACGATAAGAACTATGTAACATACCTAATTAATACAGTATTTGCTCAGGTGAGGATATGTGTATTATATTTTTTTCACATAGTCTGAAATGGAAAGTATTCCGCTTTTAACCAACAAATGTTTATCACTGCCATGTCAAATTGACAGCTTCAACCACAGAAACATAACCTAATTCAGAACCGCGAGCTCTCGCTTATATTGTCATCGGCTCGCAACAAACTATTTAGCAAGTTCATATGACTAATAAATCATACCTGATGCGCAAGACGAATCACCTTGCTTCCATATACAATAGTTAACGATCAACATAGTGAGATGTATATTTATACGTAGTTTTAATTTATGTTTATTAGTAATTAACTGAAGAGTCTTAACTGCCGTATTAATTTGTTGAATTTTTTTTTTTAATTAAAATTATCATTTGTCCCAATCATGTACGCAATTATTAAATAATATTTTTTTCTTTGATTAAAAAAATATGTTTGGATAGGTATCTATCGAATCCCGAAGAATATTAACGATTTTACATTCTAAGCGAGTGATAAAATGTTATATATTTAGTATTATTTAAAATGCCATCGAAGAAAATATATTAGAAAAAAATAGATTATAAATTATAATGAATAATTTTAGATTTTTATCTATTTATTTAAAACCTATCCACTCCATAAGTGAACATCGCGTATCGTCGTTTATTATCGAGCAGTAATCTTATGTTTGTATGGTATATCAATCTTATATTTGTGGGGCAAAGAACACTGCCGATAAAAATAAATCTAGCGTCTTCATCCAATCACCTGACTACAGTCGAATACTCGCTACAGTTGCTTAATTCCGGCTCTTACCTCAGTTCGTTTACCTTTCACGAGATCTACGTGACCCAACGTGAAGATGCCTATTTTACCATTGATGTTGATAGTGCCTGTCGATAGGCATTCTCATTTTCGATTTATGACGAATTGCTTCGAATTTATCAGATGACTCATGTCTGCCTCATTTCGTAATAGGTGTTTCTCGTTGTATTTATATGTACATATGTATGTACGTTCATATGGTTAGGTACCCAATACATCCGCTGGTTATGTACCTACCATTCATAGAAAAATTTTAATATCTTTAATACCTTCTGTGTGAAAGCATTGATGTGAACATCTTTGTTGAAATATATTGTATTTCTGTATTCTTAGACCATTTTTTTTATCAGATAATTTTTTTTGTTGGCTTATATTTAAGTTTCCCAAGTATTATATATTTTTCTCCTACCTCTTGCCCGCACCCAATCGTGCATAATGCGCTGAATCTTATTGAGGCAGTGTTATCTTGACTGTTGATTGCGTGAAGACAATTTGATCAGTCCTGCGCTTAAGATGATTGATCTGTCCGGGACGATTTTATTTTTTGAATAAAAAACCGTTTATATTTATTCTGAGTCAGATTTTCTGACCCTCTGGGTATCGAACCCGGGTGGTGCGGACGAGCACGGAAACTAAACATTTTAACTACACTAAGCTTTCCGGACTCAGGATAATTTTACGAAAGGCAGGGGGGCGGGGCCTGGTGATAGTCTAAGTCAGTCAATACAGTTGGAGACCATGAGCACCAAAAAATAAAACCGCTTCTCACATCTGTGCACAATATATCATTGGTATCACGTGTTTTTTTACCCAATTTTGGGTATTTATAGTTCTACCTTATTGTTTGAAATTAATTATTTAATCAATAATGCGTATTCCCAAAAAAAAACTTTTTTAACTTAAGGTTAGAGACAGATTTTTTTATCTTGAACCCTTTTTTTTCTTTTATCTTTTTCTATAAAATTCATGAATTCTTATCAGAGAAGTAATTTACTTACGCAGATAATTCTGTTTCAGATTTTTTATCATAATTTTACTTGATTCACGTAAAAAGATAAAACGTACTTATAATGTACTTAAAAATATATATAATTTAATGAATGTAATTTATAGACCATAATACAATATATCACGTCGTGAAAACTGCACGTAGTACTCATTTAATTTAATTTTACATAATGTTTTCTGTTTTAATTAATAACTATTAAATAAATCACCGTGTATACCTAGTATGAAACGCCATTATCAATATAATATTACGGTATGTAAATTATTTCCGAATACACGCAAAACTTGCTATGATATACGGCATAATAATTTAGAATAACGCCGTCAGCATCCGAAAGACTAAGAATCTATTAAATTCAAGATTTAAAAAAAAACACTTCCTACCTAAATCGTTTTCAAATTACAGCAGTTAGACATTCTGGGGTTATCTCCTAAATATTTTGCGAACATTGTACCCACTTATTTTTGTAGCAACTATGTTTTGCAGTTGCTATTTTTAGATTTGCAAACAAGTCTGGCAGTTTTGAAGTTAGCTTAGTATTACATAAAACCTCTTATTACCATATTCTTTGTCACAGTTACATTATTTGGCATATAATAGACTGTTCTTTAAAAAAGTCTAACCGAAACACGAAACACGTTTTCACTTTATCGCGATCTTGCCCTTGACCCGAGGGAATTAATATTTGGCTGACACGTCACGATCAAGGGCGCCTAGTATTTCTTTACCTGGGGGACCTACACCTACCCTCGAACAGGAAGCGAGCCCACACATTTCACAGGAACCCTCGCGTGTGGCAGGCCCACCTACAGGATACTCAAAACGTTATTCGTTACTCATTAAAAAATTCATTTTTGTCTTTAACTAGCTATGCAGGGCACATTTCGCTCACTCCTTTCAAGAACGTCATAAATCAAAATACTTGATTTTTCAGGAGAACGTCTTTAAAGTTTAAAAATATAATACAATGTATTAAAAATAAATATCAAGCCACTTACTGAACTATTTACTGTGCAACAAAACTTTTTAGGAAAAACCTGGAGGTTTTTTCTTCATTTGAAAATATTTAGTATATTTAAAAAAAATAATTAAACGATACCTTTTCTTCAAAATGCAAAAACAACACTTTCTGCCCTGTAGCGGGTAAATATTAAGTTAAAAATATGCCTCTTTTTCTGGGATATAGTACATTTTCTGAACATTCCGAAAACATGCATAACTGATATTTAATGATTTTTGATTTATGACGTTCTTGAAAGGAGTAAGCGATTTGTTAAAAAAAATCGTGTATGTATCATTATATTGTAAATTTTAGTCGAACGCCGAGAAACTAAATTAAAATGTATTTTCTCGTAAAAAAAAATTATTAATTCTACATTCGAATAAATTTTGATGAATTTTTCTTTAGCCTCTTTATGTTGAAGTATATTTTGAGATTCAAATTATAATCATAACCAATATATTATTATTACATTTTGTATTAATTATTTAAATTAATTTATAGCACTTAAATTAATTTAAATAATTTAGAATCATTATTTTTTAAATGCCGTAAATTTTATGTAAAATCTAATACCTACATACATACATATTATGTATTTAAAAAATGATGATTCCATTAGTTTTTACGTAAAGTGCTTTAAATTTATTTAAATAATTAATACAAAATGTAATAATAATATATCGGTTATGATAATAATTAGAATCTTAAAATAACCTAATTTTATACGTGAATCTTTCCAATGAAATTATACTGCTGCAATTTCATTAAAACTTTACACCAACAGGTGTTCAGCTGGTGCTTTTTTTGTCGGTATTTCTTCCGCGTTAAGTTTTAGGCAGGGTTCGGCTTTGATATTTTGTATTTTTTACTATTACAGTTTTCGTTAAATTGGTATCAATAATTCATATATTAATTAACCTTTTCTTAAAATTGAACGTGTTTTAAATTTTAAAGAATAGGTACCGATTTAAAACACAAAAAGATTATTATTTTCTGTACCAGGATGTGGAATTGTAATGTTAGCGGATAATTTTCTAAATCTAAACTTTATGTTTTCGCCTTCCGATCGGCAATATTCAGAGCACCTCGCTATAAATTCCAATAAATTTATTTATTAATTATTTTTATTATTATCAGGTTTGGAAAACCACGACTCCGGAGTGGGAATCTACGCTCCTGATGCGGAAGCCTACACAGTGTTCGCCGAGCTGTTCGACCCCATCATCGAGGATTACCACACGGGATTCAAGAAGAGCGACAAGCACCCGCCCAAGAACTGGGGAGACGTAGACACCCTGGGCAACCTGGACCCCGCCGGCGAGTACGTGGTGTCCACCCGCGTGCGCTGCGGCCGCTCCATGGAGGGCTACCCCTTCAACCCCTGCCTGACCGAGGAGCAGTACAAGGAGATGGAGAGCAAGGTGTCCTCCACGCTGTCCGGCCTCGAGGGCGAGCTCAAGGGCAAGTTCTACCCGCTCACCGGCATGTCCAAGGACGTGCAGCAGCAGCTCATCGACGACCACTTCCTCTTCAAGGAGGGAGACCGCTTCCTGCAGGCCGCCAACGCGTGCCGCTTCTGGCCCTCCGGCCGCGGCATCTACCACAACGACGCCAAGACATTCCTGGTGTGGTGCAACGAGGAGGACCACCTGCGCCTCATCTCCATGCAGATGGGCGGCAACCTGGGAGAGGTGTACCGCCGCCTGGTGACCGCCGTCAACGACATCGAGAAGCGCATCCCGTTCTCGCACAACGACCGCCTGGGCTTCCTGACCTTCTGCCCCACCAACCTGGGCACCACGGTGCGCGCGTCCGTGCACATCAAGGTGCCCAAGCTGGCCGCCAACAAGGCCAAGCTGGACGAGGTGGCCGGCCGCTTCAACCTGCAGGTGCGCGGCACCCGCGGCGAGCACACCGAGGCCGAGGGCGGCGTGTACGACATCTCCAACAAGCGCCGCATGGGCCTCACGGAGTACGACGCCGTCAAGGAGATGCACGACGGCATCGCCGAGCTCATCAAGATCGAGAAGGAGATGTAAGAGCGTCACCCCCGCAGATGTTTCCTCTCAAGGTTGGCCGAGCGCGAGCGTCGTGTATCAGTATTCTGTAAATTATTGTTTAACTTATCTTTTATTACTGTTACGTTAAATTAGTTTATTTCGGAGATGTCTCGATAAATTTATACCCAAACCTAGCTTGAATGTTTTTGCGTTTGCTCGTAGACACAGTTCGGCGAGTAGAAGCCGGAACCCAAATTGTATATGTTCGCTAGTTGATCGGGCTTTCTAGTCTTTTGTCTTCTGTGAGGACAGTCGTGAAGAAGTGCACAACATGCTGGGGAAACTCATGCCACCTGTTACCACCTACATTTTACTGTAACATTACCTTAAGGTAAAAAATAAAGACATTATTAATAAAACTAAAGCGGGATTATTTTATTGGAATTGCTCTTCCTTGTTTTAACAACCTATGTAGGTACTAGACTACAAATTTCGACAAATGTATCACCATATGTACTATATACACTTTATTCTTTTACCTCTATCCCTGCCCAGTGGTCTATAGGGTCGATGCGGTCGGGTCGATGCGGCCTTGACTTGCACTAAAATATATAAAGTCTGGTGATCAGAGAATCCTTCTGCAGAATCCAGAATCTTGGATCCAAGGGTCGAATATGTTTTATAGGACAACTGCTATATGGCAAAAGGAAATGGATGAGGAATAGTAGGTAAGGAAAGGAAAAACCGGGAATGTAGAAGAAACTGGGGTTACATATCCGTACAAGTATTTCCATTAGTGCGTTTCATAAAAGGTAGCAGTGGCTTCAAACGAGCAGAGTTAGAAACTGTACTAACTTGTCAAAGCCGAATGATGTGTTGACTCGCCTCAAATCCTGCACCGCTTTGTGACCACAATAATATTGAACACCATGAAACCGTGTTTATTTTGAAAAAAAAAATCATTGTGGCGTAGTCAAGAAACTATCACAAAACTTGGATGATTACGTAAAGTGACTTGAGAAGGTTCTACTCGGGAAAGAATTTGTGAGAAACTAGTTTTCAAAATAGATTTTTGCGTACACGAAAAACAAGAATGTACTTGTTTGGAGGCCTATTATTAACACGCAAATAGAAATAAGGCGTATGTCCTCGTACAAGCTCTGGGAAAGATTAAACCATGCATCAAACTTTTTGGTAATCTAGCATTATGCAAAGATATACAAATGTTGAGCCCTTAATTGATATTTGACAGTTTAAAAACGTACTTACTAAACTATATTAAACTTGGAATTAAATCGTACTGTAATTACATTATAGCTACCAAAGCAAAAGCACCGTGGCGTAAATATTAAAGTTCAAATTTGTTTTTTTTGGGTCGATTCCTGGGGCTCTCGGGTACATTGTGTTTTTTTTTTACTATATCCGATTCTATTTAACGTAGTAAACTGTTTATTGACTAATAAATACATCTCGTTTTATTGATTAAAAAGCTTTAAATCGTTAAAAAACAGGTAGAAACTATTTTACTTAAGTACCTACCTAATACAAATAAAAAAAACTTTAGTTTTATTTGATTACATTTTACTTGTCTATGCATAACTTTTTGTCTATGAAATTCAACTGTCATTCTCGATTTCCCGTCGCTCGCTCAGTCTCATTCAGGGGGGGTCGACTCGTAAACGTCAGATTGTTCAAAAAACGACCAGAAAATGACGAGACACACTAATACACTAACAAAAACACCAAAACGGGAACGAAAAATACGAGATACCAACAAGTTGTTCAAATATTTCAAATAAATATGGACAGACTATGGTTATAGACAATTATCGATAGAAAAATAGAAATCCGTCTATGAAGAACTTCATAATATTGAGTATTATGTCAAAGTTAAAGTTAAATTTTGCGTATGAAAGTGTAGTTTTTTTTACTTAACACAACGCTCCCTTGAACATCTGCAGCACCCCCCAAATGCAAAAAATTTAGAAACGCCTAGCCAGACTTCCAAAACGCCCACAAAGGGGCGCTGGCACCCCCGTTAAGAAACATAACTTCAGAAAGTGGTGGGCACTCCTTCCGCCCTTTTAAAATATTGTATTTTCTAGAATTTTAAATATAATATAGTAATTTGAAAATTCTATCGTTTTTGTTTTTGTTGAAAAGCCTTATATTTATACATAGTTTGAGATAATAATTTCAAAACCACCATTACCATTACCATTTACCATTGTAAGGCTGAGTTGAGTAACCATTATTAATCGCCTGAACTCTTTTTATAAATGTCGCGTTTTAGCCGTGACCTTTCTATTTTTGTTTACACTGAAATAAATAAATTTAGATAGTGAAATATCTTCTTTGTAATATTAATATTATAATTTTGAAAATATGTTTTACAAGAAATTTCAATATAAATACCATTTAACCTGAAAAATGAATGATAAATATTTCGGCGGGTGGATTTGACATTCAGCCGCGGCGAAGTCACGCCCAGCCGGGAGCTTAGTACTTCTAGCCGTTTACGTCACCTCCGGCCGCTGGCGAATATCACTTCCAGCCATAAAAAATCGAGGTAGTTGGCGGTCTTTATATAAAATAGTTAGTCTGTGGTCTCATTTTTGTTTATTGAAAATGGCGGGATTAGAAAAGCAGATATCGCCGCCTAAAGTAAAAGAACTACATTTACCTATTTCAAGGGTCAAAACAATTATGAAAAGTTCACCTGATGTGGATGTTGTTGGACAAACTCCTTTATTTTTAGTTACAAAAGTCACAGTGAGTATTACTTCTTATTTCTTATGTTAGTTATTCTTAACCTCAAATACATAAATTATTTGTCGGTTATATTGTTTTAGTATCATAAAACAAATTGGTAGATTATTTCTCTTACTTAATTTATAAAAAAATATGTTTTGTTAATTTTCTTTCCATTACAGGAACTGTTTATAGCTGATTTAGCAAAGATGGCATACAAAGATAGTAAATCGAAGTCTCTGGAGTATAAACATATAGCCGACGTCGTGCAGAGAGACGATACGTTAGACTTCCTCCGAGAGATCATGCCTCGCAAAATAACTGTCCGGCAGTTCAGGGAGTTGATGGCCAAGAAAGTGAGAAGAGGAGAGGACGATTCAGAGAGTAGTGAAAGTGGGAGTGAGGAAGCTAGTGCTGAGGAAGAAGAGAGTGAAGATGTTGAAGAAGAAGAAGAAGAAACTGGCAGTAAAAAGAAATGAAACATGACTGATGTGTATTGTGATGGACTGCTGTGTATAATTTTCTAAATGGGAAGATTTATATTATAGGAAGTTGTATTACGCTACTAATTCCATAGCAAATTAATGGTTATACCGCCGTTAGTTGGGGCTATTTGCCAGTTGTCAAAAATATAATCGCTAGAAGAGAATTTGTGACAAATTTGTCCCAATCTTAATTGAAAATGAATTATTTATTAAGTTTTAACGTTTATGATGTTTTTCTGCATATAAAATGCGGTTATTCATTTTTGTCCAATCCATGCTGGAATTATAAAGCGGAATTTATGTCGATCTCAACTGCCTTCTCCATAAATATTGTTCTATTTGGAGGAAACTAAATATCCATTTTGTTTTTCATCGGTAATGTTACCTTTCTGACTACATGGATTAATAACTTGTTGAAAAAACCTGTCCTTAGGAATAGGAATCCAGAAATTTGAATTTAAGCGATAAGCCCGTCAATGTACATTTATTCTGTACAAGAATTTTAATATAAACATAAACTAATATACAATAGTATGGTTTTCATAATAACGGTTAAGAAATGACTTGGGCTACATACAAAATGCATTAACAATTGATGCATTAACTTACAAAATAAGGTTTTCCCGTATTCCATTCTAATTATTTGACTGTCTAAAAAATTCGCACTTAAAAATACAAATAGAAAAACATTCATTATTTTTTTGCATCATTCAAAATCATCCTAGGGCGCACGCAGCCTTCAGTCATGACATTATTAAATTTAATGCGAATCTCAATACCTATTTTATTACTTGACACATTTAAACATTTTGGCTATGTATTCACATATAAATTTAGCACAAAAAACTTTTGTGTAAATTTGGAATTGCGGGGACTTACAACAAACACTGCGATCCTGATCAAACATTTTTAACATTCAAAGCAGTGATCTGTTTTTTGTTTTTGTTTTTTATGTTACCCTGTATTTATAAAAGTTATGGTTAAAACGTTTTCATAAAATATTTTACAACAATCGCCTTCTAAAAAATTAAAAAAGCATTTTTATAAAGTTTGTTTTTATTCCCCCATTCTTCTCCTTATTATTACTTATTGGAGACTAAATGCCGCCTATACAATGCCTGCATTACATGTATTGTATTATGTTTCATATTTGTTTGATAGTATACACGAACCACGCTAATTCCTCATGTGACCTGCCGGGTCCCCCTGATGTTGACAATCACTTTGCCTGTCCTGGGCAGCGCGAAATGGCTCCTCTACACCTCTCATCCCGGTCCACTCTGGAATGTTCCCAAGCCAGGAAAGCTGCCTTCTTCCAACCCCTTCTGCGCTCAATCTTCCCTTTATGACCAGTTGTAGGATGGCATATTTCTCACCATTGTGTGACCAAAATATGAAGTTTTACGGAGCTTGAATGAACAATTCTCTCTGCATTTGCTCTACACATTATTTCAATGTTACTAATATCAGTCCAGGATATTCTCAACGTCCTTTGGTGGATCCACATTTCAATAGCCTAGCGGTAAATGATATTATTAAACTGCAATCATGTGAGTTGTTAATCTCTCAAAATTTGCTCACATGGAGGTACTCAATTGTTGCAGTAATGCGGCATGGTTCATTCTCTCCATTAACATTATAAACGGCTATGCAGCAATGAATAACTAATAGCTATGAAACGTGGCACATTACAATCAACAGAGCCCAGAACAATTGTTTATTTAGCAAAGACAATAATTGTTTCATGAATTTTAGGCATGCGGCGGTATGACTGAAACCATTAAAAGATGGGCTAGTTGATGGTGCATCTCATAATGTAGGTGAGTAATAAATTAGCCCTGTGCTCCAGATTCTTAGAGTTGGTGAAGGATATTCAGGTGTACGGCAAAGCAAAAGAAGGGGGAATAAGTGGTACTATCAAACAAGAGAGGAAAAGGAAGAGGAGAGGAGAAAAAAAGCCGCAATACCTAGCTCAATCAGGGTTATATACCGGCACTCATTCTAGTTTATATAAGTTGGATAACCTACTGCTGATGTTAACAAGTAGTTCGGCATAATTTAATTGTCTAATATATTAAGACAGGGTTGGTCAGTGCTGCGATTTGTGAGAAATGGAAAATATTTTGAGGGATGAAGGAAGTTACTGCTATATAGGAGGATAGCATGTAGGAGAAGGATAACAGGAAGTTTAGGCCACTTGGGATTGCATAATTGTGCTTGTATAATCTCGTGACGCTGCTTGTATTATTTGTACGAATTCTTCGAGGGCGAAATAAAATAAAAATAATAATTTGACTAACAGTATAATCTGCCTTTTTTAAACGCGTTTAGTGACATCTGTGGTTCGTATTTATAAGATTTTGCAGTACTCTGCATTCAAGTTTATTATTTCTATTCATAGATGTCTGACAATTTATGAAAAACGAGCCAATGACGACACGGCTGCGTCGACTTCATTTTCCATAATTTGTAGTAAGTCATTTTTCATTCCCGCGCGCGGGAAAAATGGTTTTCTACAATACATACATACCTACTTTTATCAAAACCACTTAAAGTACGATTATTGTATTTTAAACTAAAACTTAAAACTTCTAGGAAGATTCATCATAAATAAACCATTAATTAATTTAAATTTTGAGTCATTGCACCAATTTTTAAATATTTATATAAGCTATTTGTTTACACTTTTGTCAAATAAGGTTATGTTAGTTGCAAACCTGGTATATTCAATTAATATTAATTCAAACTGCCCATACAACTGCAGTGTACATGTGAACTCTTGCACAACGTGTATATCACATTACAGTACATACAATATTAAGTACATAATGATTTATGCAACCATAATAGAGATTTCTCGTAAAAACAGCGCAGTAATGCTGGGCATTAATAACATTCCTACCATAAATTACACTCATACATAAATATATACGATTAAAGAAATATACTTCTTTTGTGATTTTTCAGTTTAAATAATCTAGGGAAAAACACTCGAAAATAAGATAATGGTTTATATTGAATCCATATTTAGACAAGAATATGGGATTTAAATACATATTTTTCTTGTTCAAGATAAACGAGGATAGTGTTAGCATAATCACATTAAAAAAAACAGAGAAGAGTCATTGCTTCCACAAGGGTCACAACCCTCAGTAATGAGAAATAAGACGGAGAAGAATCTAAGTACATACACAGATTTCACAATGCAAAATTTGATAGTCCCTTGTTTTTTCAAAATCATCTATGAATGATGTCGGAAAATTATAACGATGTCTGATAAGATTATTTATCGGTTTACTCAAAACCATTTAAATCTTTATCATCAGCTCACAAATAACTTATCATATCACGTTCGGGGTATCGTTATTTTGTCGCGATGAATAATTTATGATAACATATTTTACAATCATTTTTACTAGGCACCGGGCGTCAATTCCTCGCGTAAGTTAACGTAACTACGTAGTGTAAATAACCTATACTTTACTCACTTTTTTATTGAGTAAGAAAAAAAATCAGTATCATTAACGAAAAGTACTGAAAACAAACCGTTTCAAAATGCCAAAGTTGTTGAAAATTAAATGTCCAGAAGTAAAGATAAAATTATATACACTAAATAGTCAATGCGTTATATTTTTACTGTAATTCATTAAATATTCCAGCCCAGCTCTGATAACAGACAATAATCTATATTATCGCAATGGTATGAACTTAAACTTACAACTTAAGGATATTATATTTGCACCTCGGCGGATATTTTCACAACATCCGACAAACGTGTTTTGAGTTTCCACTGCACAACCTCCAACCTTCGTGTGCTCTCCTTGACCCAATAGATGCCGTCGCCATGCGGGAGGGTTTCCGACATGTCCGTTGCAATTATCCAAATATCCAATATAACCCTTTGCATTAAGTCAGCCAATGAAAATCTACTCATTTTATTTACCGAATTGGCATAAAGTTTGTGGAATAACATAATGATTAAAATAATAAAATAAAACACTTGTATAATACCACTATTGAGTTTATTAACCAGTTGCCAGTTTGTACCGAGCGTGACTCGGGCAATTTGTGAGTTTGTGTTACATTGATGAGTCCGAGTGCTGCTCGGGCAAACCTTATTCCAAAACTTAACTTGGTGGTATTAATTTGCCCGAACCAAATATATTTACGTATTTGTTTTTATTGACTTACCCAAAAAGTATTCGGTATTTGTTTCGAGTTGTTCGGTGATGATTTTCTACACCGACGAATTTTGTCGCCGAAATTCAACTGTTAAGTGGTTAATGTAGTTTAGAGAACTACAGATGTTCTTATCTAACTAACTAATCAACCATCACGCCGCTTCACCAAATCATCAAAACCCCTCTATGTTAATGGATGGTGTATTTTGGACATAAAAACTGGTTTCGCATTTTAATTTGTTTTTAAAACAACTTTAGTTATCGAAATTATTAGTTTTTACATCAATGAACTCAAAGTGCTTTTAAACAAGTGGTTTTACATCAAAGTGGTTTTAAGCAAGTGAAAAAAAATATTTGTTGTACATCAAACCATTAATTTGTTTATTTGGTTGGTCTTTCTAGTGGAAGATTGTTCACTCTCTAGCTTGGTTATCCTCAACTGACCCTTTTATAACTGGGTCGATCGTCTCTTCTGCTAAACATGTCCAAAGAAGGATGAATCCTTCTTTTTCGAGTATACTTGGCACCGGAGTATAATTATAAAGCACTCGAGTATAGTCATTATTGAGCACAATTGGTTTAAATTTTTTTTTTTTAATTTTCGGCTTGTAAGGCAGTGACACTGTATGTAAGAGGGTTAAGTCCAGTAATTAGTCTACACGGGTCAGTGAAAGAAATCCTTGATGTCATAGTATACAAAACAATTTAAATTCTTACACTTCTTATATGTCAATTCCAAAAATAACCATACAGGGAAAAATATTGACGTTTTATTATTATATTGATTGATTTGGCATTAACTTTGTGGAATAATATGGTGGTTTAATAAAAAAGACACTTTAAGATATTTTTTTGCGTTTATTTATGTAAACACGACTAGTTTCGGGAATATATGTAATTCTCAAAACTAGTCGTGTTTACATAAATAAACAAAAAAATGGTTTTATACATTTGTTTTTTATACATACCTACTTAGTATTGTTATTGTTTTATTAAAACTTGTTTCTTGTTTTTTAGATTACAATTAGCTGTATAATATTGTATATCCACGAACAGATAGGTATATATAAAAACAATTATTTACAAAAAAAAATAATTATTAACGTAATTCTTAAGAATAAAATTTTTATTTCATAAGATTTAAAACATGCACTAAGTAAATCAATCGTAAGACGTAAGAAAAAATATTTTGTGTATATTTTATGATCTCTTAGTAATTGTAATTTTTATTTCAAGCACAACAACATAGGTGTATTTGTAAATTTAAAATAGCCAGTGCGTATAAAATTTTCCATTCAACATTAAAAAATCGACTCGCATGCTGTGTTGACATAATTCTTTGGGACAAGGGCATTTGCCCATTTTGTATTTACAAATTGAGGAGATTGGTTGCATTATAAGTCTGCTTATTTATTATTTGGTGTCAATCTAAGAACTAAGAACGAACTCTGTGACACGCGAAATTATCATAATATGCCTTCAATGGCTTGACCAGATCAGCGAACGCAAACTGCATCGAGACTTGCACATAAAACTAGAAATGAATTAAAATCAGTTGCACGTTACTTTAAAAGTAAATTACAGAATTTGCCAAGAAAAATCTAAGCACAAAATGACGTATTATTTTTCACAATATTTTCAATATTTTGTCTGCTAAGTGGACAAACCAAGATTTGTGAAAAAAGATTTAGACGCACTCAAAAGATGTGAAAATATTGTGCAAAATAACTGGTCAAATTACAAATTTAAAAAATATGTAAATCATATTTTCAGGCATTTCTCCTCGCATGAAAAATTATTCGGAAAAAATCTTACATTCATTTCGTGAAGGTCTCTGCTAAATAAAAAAAACTTGTGAAAAAAAAACAATGTGAAATAAGATGTCAATTAAAAGGATATAAACAATTTCAGTTTTGTGGTTGTCAATCATGGGTAGAATGGTTTGCAAATGATGCGGAATATATTTTAAGAAATAGTGGTATTTACCAAGGAAAATTTAAATTTAAAATGGATGGATAGAAAATCTACATTGCATACTAATATCCTCTTTTCAATTACTTTAACAAATACTTTTACACATACTTATACATATTTTAATTTGGGCTGTGTTAATAATAATAAATTTGGATAATTCACAAGGCGTCATTTTCGTTAAATACTACCTCAAGGGTGATATACTGGGATTGAATTGGAGAAAAGGAAATAGTGGAAATGATTCATCAAACAAATGCGTTTTTAGTTATAAAAATCATCTCATCCTCACTTGGTGGAAGAGCAATCCACGCCATCGGTAACGCAACAGCAAGAGCACGCTCTCCAAATTAAGTACGCTGGTAGCGAGCTGGTGAGATCACTCTACACATAGCATTTGTTGTAGCCGATCGAAGCGTGAGACGTCTATCAACCAATTTGTCTGGAAAACACAGTTCTTGGGCAATGGTGGTCCACTCCTGGCTGGAATCTATTACATTATAACATTGTATCATTAGTTTGCAGGTTCAAATACTACGCAGCATCAGCCTTGAAAGATCTGAGCGGGTGACTGATTGCGAGTTGTAAAGCGATACGGTCACAAGTAAACGGAAAACTTGAAAATCGGGAACACTAATCAAGTGCAAATAGCGCTATACTCGTCGTAGGTACCTACAACAACATATGTTATTTAACACTAAATACGAGATAACTGACAAGTAGACAAAAAATAAGTACAACGTTTTAAGTGTGTCCAAATACTTGTTCACAAAGCTGGATTATCTCCTTCTTCTTCTTCTTCATCTTGTTGTAGACCTTGTGGCCTGTTTTTAAGAGGGATCCTGCGATGTCGATTCCCGGCTATCGACCCATCTCATTGGTGGTCTGCCCGGGAGTTGTCTACCATGGGGTTGGCTGTACAGTGCAATGTGGGGGAGTCTGGATGGTTCCATTCTCCTCACATGCGCATACCATTGTCTCCTTCGTTGCCTTCCCCACCTAACGACATCTTCGATCTCGCATATTTCCATGATTTCTTATTCTATCTCGAAGACTCTTGCCTGATATGCTTCTTAGAGTCGTAGAGAGAGAGACAGAAAAATAATTTCTTAATAATAATTTTAAAAAAACATTTTAACATAGATGAAGAATTATAAGCTTATAATTTGTTCAAATTATAAGCTTAAATAAAGAATTAAAATGGTATGTGAATATAATCCAGGATTCGGACCTCACATACAAATGAAAGAGTTTCTGCTTAATAAAAAGATTGCTTCGTCCCACCACAGATGTCTCTCGTGTAGTCTATCGAGTTCAAGAACTGTGTATCGAGATTAATCAAAATGTCTAGAAGTTTCAAGAATTTGAATAGTGTGGTTGTCAATCATGGGTAGAATTGGTGAATGTTACACGTGTGTAAAGTGATTACTTTAATCAGCCAATGGCGGCCGTAAGCGTAAATGACCAGACGTTTTTCTTCGAAATAATGATATTTTTTGAAGTTATTGAAAGTTTTTTATAATAATATCAAAATAATATCCAATATGCATTCTTTAAAAAAATGGGCGTGAACGGACATGTAACCTCTCCGGTGGTCACCGGTGGAATGAATTCTGTGTTTGCAAATATCCCCTTAATAACACACTGTTTGCGTAAAACGTGCATAATCCACACTTAAATCGCGTGTCAATATAAACGCGATTTAATCTCGATATCTCGGAAAACAAGCGATTTTCCACACATAGAAGGCCTCATTAATGTCTCTTTACATGTATATCGAGGCCTGCTATATAACAGATTCAAATATGAAAACGTCAATTTTAGGATTGCGTTTTTAAGAAAATCCGTCAGTTTTCCGAGTCAGAGTCGTTGAGTTTGTATCACCACGCCACATGTTTGTTAGTGAATCCTACTTCCATTTGCGGGCAGGCTTATATCAGAAAAATCATTTAGACTTTGAAGAAATAAAACCAACCAAAAGCATGAGACAATTTTTAAAATTTTTCATTCTTTCTTCCACATAAATACGGAAAATTTGTGGCAATAAGATGAGCTTGTACAGTTCAGTACAGTGATAAAAATCAGCATTTATTATAATAATAAAACCCTTATCCGCACCCCAATGGTGCATAGGGCACTGTGTCATATAAACGCAGTGTTATCTTGATCGTTTACACATGAAGGAAAGGTGATCAGCCCTCCGCTTCAGGTACCAGTCCATGGTAATATTGAATAAATATTACGGTGAAAAAATCACTTTTATTTTATTTTACCCCCTTGGGAATCGAACCCGGGACCTCCAGAACGGTAGCCGAGCGTGCTGACCATTACACTACGGAGGCGGACGAAAAAAGACGGAGGCATTTATTATAGTGTAAAAAATAATTGGGAAAAAGAAAAGTAATAACGGTAATAAGGGAAAAATTCAATTTAAATGAAAGTATATATAATAAATACTGTCTATCCTGACTGGGTATAGTGAATACATGCTCTGAGGTAGAGACAGCATTTACTTATTTTTATAAAACACAGCAAATATGCTTTTAAAAACAGATTTTATTCTACGAATATTTAGAAAAAATCAGTTTTTAACTGTGGGAAAAGATATTATAATTAAGTAAAAAATAAATAAAAATAATGCAAATATATTACACACGGTTTATGCTCACCGGGTATTCGGCTGTCCAAACTCAAAACACAGTAGGGGACATTTTTTTGTAGTACGTTTTTTTTTGCATTTATGGACTAAGTAGACTCTTCTTAGTCCAAAAATGCAAAAAAACCTACAACATAAAATGTATTGTATATACATGATCTGAGATAGGTAGCACTTACTTATTTTTTTTTATAAAATACAGCATTCTTAGTCATGGTGATGTCTAGATGCTATTTGTGTATGGAAATCTTATAAAAAAATTAATAATATTTTATTTTTAAAAAAAATCCGAAAGGTATAATAAACTGATAGAAAACAAAAACAGAATCTTAGATTTGAAAATTTAATGTAACACAAGAATAATGAAAAAGTTGCATCACATACTAACCCTAAACTTCTGCTTCAACTGGCTTCTTTCCATTTTAAAATCCATTGTTGTGTACGGATTTTAAAATTAACTGCTCAAAATTTCAAAAATATTTTTCTGTGGTTACATTATTTGTCTTTCGATCTATTAAATGGATAGGTAAGTAGGAATCAAAATAAAATTTACTAATACGTACCTACTTATAGAATATAACACGGAGTTATCGAAGATATTTATGTATCATTGCAGGTATGGTGGTATTGCGAAATTAATATCCGAGTATAATCACGAACGGAAGGAACTAGTGTAGGTACTTTTACCGGTTAATTACCATTCGCGCTGCAGGTGGGTAGGAACTCAGTCCTCGTTGAATACTGGCAACACCGATTACTCGCAACAAAGATATTAAAACAAATAATCACAAGACCGAGCTGCATTATCGATAATTGAAATTTAATCATATACCGACGAGTAATTGCCACAAGGTAATGCACTTACTAACCTACAATGCATTTGTGTATTAATCGATAGAGTCATCTTCCGTAATATTGCATTATAAAGGTATGTATTACATGTTTGTCATTTAAATTATATATATATATATATATATATATATATATATATATATATATATATATATATATATATATATATATATATATATATATATATATATATATATATATATATATATATATATATATAAATATAATAATTATATAAAAACTGATATACCTCTGTTACAATCTGAACCCTACGGCAGGTACATAACTCAACTTACATACATGTATTCTAATTTATAAACTATCAGTGAACATTAAGGGATTATTAGAAAACTTTGATTTCTTTTACTTTGCTTTTTTTTAAATTATCTACACTACTTAATTAAATCGTTACCTTCCGTTTGAAATCCCAGCAATGTTACTCAACGCCTTAGGAATGATAATTTTATCTTTTGATCACGTTAATACCGCATCAATCTACCAGAGTCGTAAGACCGCGTGGCCGGGTACAGCTAGTAATAAATAATTTACTTAATAATGTGATACAATTTTGAGAATAATTTATTATTACCGTATTAAATAATCCATAAATTTAAAACCTTGTTATTATTATTATGAAACAATTTCAAAAAATTCCAATCAAATCTTTTGAAATTAGACCGTTGAAATAAAAAAATGAAATCTCCTTTCTTTTCAAATAACGTAATTCAAACATTTGTAATAATAAAGACTTTATTTTAATCATTGCTGAAACATTTTTTGTAACAACACCAAAATTAAATAAACAAGTTACTAAACTATGTGTTATTTGTAATATACATTTTGTATGGATGTTTTTGGTTGTTCAAACACCCAAAAATATGATGAAATTTAAATATAATTCACTTTAATTACAGGAAATACAACCGAAATTTGTTAGGTTGTAAATTGTAACACCTCTTGTAATATCCGTAGTTCACTGAGTTTGTATGCAATTTTGGCGAAATTCTGTAGTATTTTTTCATAATCGCTTGTTTTTATTTGTACGAGAAAATTAACAATTCGAATGGTCGGCATAGTGGGAAAATTTGAATACAGAAAAAACAAGAATGAGACTATAAGTTAAAAGACGGCTATCCACAATCGATCCGTTATTTTTATGAATGTGATGTTGTAAAAATAATTTTAGCGGCTGATAAATCATTACTTTTTTGAAGTAGAAGCTTACAATGGAGTGATAGATGGCTAGATTTGTCCGTTTGTGATTTTTCTTGTGGGGCATTCTCAAGAGTAAAGTGTGCACAACTCGACCAAGAAATCTCTATCAGTTGAAACAGAGGATTCAGGATGAAATCCACAATATTCCAGCTGAGATGTTATAGCGGTCAATGCATTCGTACAGGAGGACGGCATCTAAAGGACTTTTTTTAAATATACTTTTTCTTCAAAATTCCTGTCTCACAATAGCCAGGATCAAGAAGTGTGGAGACGGGATAGAAGGCCTGTAGAAACAGGTCATGGGACCAAAGAGCTAGAAGAAAATATATTAAAATAAATGTTATATTATAATAATTTAATATATATGAAAATATATTAAATTAAAGTATATTTTATGGAGAAATATAGTATAAATAAACATAACATGAACGTAACAACCAACGCCCAAACAATAAAACAACGTCACGGTGAATTCTATTTAATTCCATTCAATTGCGTTCTTTACTTTATAATATAATATTTATGACCACAGTTTTAAGTTTCCGCAAAATGTGTTTGTTATGTTTTTAAATTAAATTTCTACATATCTGGCGAGTAATAACTAATTAACAAAACCTTAAATCTACAAATTTATCAATCAATTTACATAACCGAAAGTTTTTACGAGTATGCAGTACCCCCAAGTAAACGTTTTCAATTATTTAAATTATGTAAAGCCTAATTAAGCTGTGTATGAACGTGATGCCATCATTTAGATTTTCCGCACCGTAATTCATAGCGTATCTACGCAAATACCATATGTGTTAAAACGTTCGAGGGTACCTACGTTTCTGTTTGATTTGATTGTTTAGGTAATTTATTAGCACAAAAAGGGCCGAAGTATTTCCGCAAATATTTGCTCCCAGTTTTGTCACATGCAGAAAAAATTATTGCAAATATTTACAAAACCTAGGTGATAAATAAAATTCGATGTTTTAACACATTGATTCGGCAATTTTGAAATACGTTTATTCATTTGATAACTTTGCAATAACCGATAAAATTCAATTCAATTCATCATTGTAAATCTTTATCGTTATTATTTTCAATTTTTACAACATCACATTGTCAATAATAGTAATAATGATTATTTAAAAAAATGGTCAATATGTGGTACATATATTATCCTTGTCGTACAGGAGAAAGTGAATGTTCAACAATTTCTTGTTCAACAATTTCAATGTATTCTAACAAAACGTCAAATGTTCAGGAGGGCCATTTAAGTCACTTTTGCTTGGCAAGAAAATAAACATTAATGCAATTAGTAATTTTTAACAAGTCAATTTATTATATTTCCAAGATTGAATGCTTCGGGATTTTTTTCAGGGCAATATTAAGCTAGTAAGATACCAAATAGTCAATGATCACGTTTTTGTAAAAAATGCACTTGGTCACTTTCTCCTGTATGACTACGATATGTATGTATAGCGCCATTTTTATGAAACATGTCTCGAGGGCGCTTTACGTTTTTAATTATTTTTATAACCCTTATGGTGCATAGGACACTGCATCGTATAGAAGCAGTGTTATCTTGATGGTTAAATGCACGAGTTTTTTTCATTATTATCACTATATCTTCGTCTACGCATTTATAAGAGCCCTTGAGATAGCATTTTATGAAAATGACGAGAAATAAATTATACAAAATTATTATTTTTTATTACTTTATATGTTGGCCACTGCTTTTGATACGAAGCGTCCGCACCCTAGTCATGAGTCTACGACTAAAGAAAACGAAGAAACATTGAGTTATCTTTTGATTTAAAAAAACGCCGTAGCGTGATTTCTTACTTAATTCCAATGCAAAATTCAATCGATCATGTTATGTTTTGATCAAATAGAAACTCGAAATCGGATGTAATTCTGTGTTGAACTCACGCCTTGCAGAATGTGTACAGTAAACTCAAAACACGCCACATCCCATTCGGATTACATTTTACTTATATTTAATTGTTACCTATGGCTGAATTTGTAATGAAATCTTATTTCACATCCTCTGGTCGACCTTGATACTACTAAAACAATGTGTGATTTTTCATACCTACGAAATATATGATGAATAGGTGCTACAAAAAATATTTTTCTTAGTATACAAATTTAATTTAGTCCTACGTGACACTTAGCACAGACTTTCTTTTGTTTTTTTTACGAAAACATTTAAAAAAGCTTCTACTCATTTGAGTACATTACTAAATGATGAAAAAATATGTAGTTTTCGAAACTAGTCATGTGTAATGAAATGAACCTCGTTGAAAGTGTTATACAAGTGTTTTATTTTTTTAAATAAATCTTTTTTATAAAAAAAATAAGAATTAACATTTTTTTTTAATATTACAGTTTAATTTATTGACTACACATTTCTACTTATAAAAATCTTATTCAATAACATCTTGAGTCTGTACAAATCCTTGTTTTCAAATCTAGGTTTGTCCACTTAGGAGTCTTTATGTACATATTAAAATATCATTCTAGTTACGCTCTCATTTTTATCTCTAAATTATTTTATTAAATTTCTTATGCATGGCATAATTTTTTTAAATATTTTTTAAAATCTTTTATTTTATTTGTGTATTCATTTGTAAGTACTCGAAGAATCGCTGTGAAAAAAGGTTTAACTGAATTAAATTTATAAGAAAAATATTCAGTGCAATTTACCCTCGATCTTTCCGAAATAATGTACATATTTATGAGTCAGAATACATTACTCTCGATTACACCAATAAAACATTACCTTATTTAATACTGTAGTCCAAGAACACCCAGAACTCGCTATTTTTCCTGTTTACGTTAAAAAGATTAATTATTACTTATTTATTTAATGCATTATTATACCCAACAACTTACGAAGTTACACGTATAAATTTGGATTACTTTTAACCTTGCGTTGGACAATTCGCACCCCTCTCCATAAGAATGCCACAAGTCTAAAAATGTATGTCAAACAGAGAAAAACGACTTCACTTCGCAATTATTGGTCACACTTTCCCGATTAAATTTTGACAATGCTTCTCACTCATGGTGGGTGAAATGATTGATATTAGTAATTTATTATTAGATTAAAACCAATATTTTCAGCTTTTCCACTTTTTTATTTGACCAGCGACCGGGTTTCGTCGTTGCCGACGTCATCAGACTGGTCTGTCAGTCCAGTCTGATGATGTCGGCAACGACGAAACCCGGTCGCTGGTCAAATAAAAAAGTGGAAAAGCTAAAAATATTGGTTTTAATCTAATAATAAATTAAAAATGCAATTCCATCACGAAGTGTCAGTGGATAATATAAATGATATTAGTAACACAAAATGTACATACAGTATTGCCACATTTTGTGTTATGTTAGTCTTGATAAACCAAAAAAAGATCATGTTAGAGTCCCATTTTAACTGTTTCTTTTTATATATCTTTTCACAACATTTTGAGTGTCTCCAAATCCTGACTGATATAAGTAACACAAAATGTGGCAATACCGTATTTGTATACGGTATTGCCATATTTTGTGTTATGGTAGTCTTGATGAACTAAAAAAAAGATCACGTTAGAGTGCCATTTTTAACAGTTTCTTTTTTTATATCTTTTTACAACATTTTGAGTGTCTCTAAATCCTTGTTCCCAGATCTAGATTTCTCCAATAAGGAATTATATGAAGGAGAATATGGAGGTCTGGGTATTTACAGAGCTTACGATCTGTCATAGGCTGGTTTAAGGGATGACTTTATATTCCGAGTATGAAATTTAATTCGGAAAGAATCTGCATTCATTTTCATAAGGTTCTTTGCTAAATGAAAAGCTTACTGAACTCACGTATAAAATAACGACTTAATAATATGATATATATATATACAAGTTCCAAAATTTTCATAGGATGGTTGTCAAGCACGAGTAGAATTGAGATTGATGTGTAACAATGACGAAAAAATAAAATAAAATAAATAAATTTAATAAAATAACCTTACATGATTCCGTTTTTGTAATATGTAAATATGTACTCCATTTTTAAATATTACTGTAAAAATCTTCACCTAAAGAAAGTTTTTTTAAATGTAATGATTTATTGACTACATTCTTAATTTACTTAATTTTGTAACAAGAAAATGTGAAAAAAAACCTTCGAAAGTTGGGTAATTTGTTAAAAACGTCAATAAAATAAAATAAAATCGTCGTATCACGAATTACTTCTATGTATCAATATGATTCCCAGTAATGAAATTATAACGTTAGCATTAATAAGAAACATAACGTGCACACAAACTGTACAAATCTTTTAGAGAATTTAGCGAAAATACGATATAATCGCTTAAAAGTTTAAATCTTTTTCTTATTTTTTTGGTACGGTAAATTGAGGGTTAAGTTACTTGCGCATAAACGAATAAGTATTTGGTACCATTTTTTTAACCTTCCAGTGAAATGCGTTCATGATAAACGGCACATTAAAGATAAGTGGACAAGTACAAAATTACAACACGAATTCATCTTGGCATGTCAAAATTACACCTGAATACTTTTATTGAAATTTATTATAACGGACTATATTAATTTAATATAAATAATTTACTATCATAATTTTTGTGTTTTTTTGTGTATAGGTTAATAATAGAAACACTGGGGTTGGGATTCCAGTGGGAAGTTATCGCATTAACTGCGCAGTGTAGAAAGCGGACAAGAAGAGCTCTACAGACAAGTACATAGCGATGGTATTGATTTTTTTTCTATTTCATTTTAACTAAAATAAACTAACCATGACACCGCTTCTCCGCAGGGGTGGGCTGAGAGAATAGAACGCCACACTAATCTGTCTTTGCAAATATTCTTCACCTCTTCCACATTCATGTATATTTGATATGCCTGATCATGCCAAGTTTTCCTCGGTCTTTCTCTGCTCCCTTTTCCAACTACATTCGCCTCATAAATATGTTTTACCGTTTTATTCGTCACTCATTCGTTTTACATGTTCAAACCATCTCAATATAACTTTCTTAATTTTATCGATAATCAGCTTTGTATTTTTCCTTATTTCACTATTCGAACATCTATCATGCACCGTTTTGCCCCACATTTGTCTAAGAGAACGGATTTCAACTGCATTCATTCTGATTCATTCTTGTTTTGCTAACTCCATGATTCACTTCCATGTGTACTGTCTTTTATTTAGATATTATTATTCTCAGTGGCGTGCACAGATAATTAATAAGGGTAGGCATTAGAGGTAGGTAGTAAGGTAAGCTGGTACTGCTTAGTAAGGTAGGGTAGGCACTGGTTGCGTTTTTATGTCACGCGGGTAAGTTAGGATAGGCTCTGCTTTTCTGCCCACATGGAAGGCACGCCCCTGATTATTCCTATTATAAAACGTTACATTTTAGTAGTTCTATGCCAGTGTGTTATACAAATACAACACCTGTAATACAACACATATACCACACAAAACTACGAAATACGTCTTTTATTATTTTTATAAAATAAATTTAAAAAAAGTATGAGACGTGTTAAGTAAATTAGTATAGTTAAATAGAAGGTCTGGCACTAAGGCGTCGTGCAGATACAACGCGATTAAGCGATTATCGCGCGTTCTTGCAAATTTTACTCGTACGAATCCGTGATTAAACATACAGATCTCGACTAAGTGTCCTAATAGGTCGCGTGAATGCCAATAAGGACACTTAGTCGAGATCTGTATGTTTAATCGCGGATTCGTACGAATAAAATTCGTGAGAATTAACGCGATGGTCGCGTAATCGCGTTGTAGTAGGCCGACGCCTTATACATTTTTAAAACTTGAATCAGTGAATATCTTTGCGTACTTAATATTGACATAGCTATTATTTCTCGACACGCTTACATTTAAGTTCACACGAGTATATTTTCGAAGATTAAACATAAAATAATGGTGTAATGGTACCTATACCTGGACTATAGAGTCACCATTTTATAAACAACCTCTTTGATCTTGACATAGTTGGAGATTCGCAAAGCAATTCAAAGCTTTTCTGACATTTTTTGATAGAAAAAAAAAGTACTCGTATTATTGGAGATAATCCAGATTTGTTAACAAGTATTTGGACATACTCAAAATGTCAAAATTCAAAGCTGTTTTCCTTTTAAAATGATCAATTTCCTTTAAATCTACCGACACATAGCTATTGTTGCAAATTTGTAACTGTACAAACATATTTACTTTTTTGCTACTTTACTTTTAATATTTATAAAATAAAATAACTGTATAGTTTCTTACACAAATGTTTTATTTGTCCAATGATGGAGTTTTGTCGTTATATACACAACAAGGCTGGGTTGAAAACCATAATTTTATATCCAAAAGTATGTATTTTTTCTGACAAAATAAATTTAAAATGAATGAATAATTTATGTGGTATATTGTGATAATAATAACATTTTAGTTATGGTTAAGGTTTTAAGTATGATTTTGTTTAATTTAATTGTAGAAATGGATTCTTGTACGTATGTGTTTTAAGCAAAAATGTAATTTCGCCATATCGCTCACTCCTTTCAACAACGTCATATATCAAAATCATCAATTTTCATTTGTTCATGTTTTCGGAATGTGCAGAAAATGTACTATATTTTTAACATAATATTTACCCGTTACAGGGCATTAAGTGTTGTATTTGCATTTTGCAGAAAAGGTATTGTTTGATTATTTTTTTAAATAAACTAAATATTTTTCAAATGGAGGAAAAACATTCACGTTTTACCTAAAAAGATCTGTTGCACAGTAAAAAGTTAGATAAGTGGCTTTATATTTATTTTTAATACATTTTATTATATTTTTAAAATTTAAAAACGATCTCCTGAAAAATCAAGTTTTTTGATATATGACGTTGTTGAAAGGAGTGAGCGATATGTTACCCGGGTTCAAAGATAATTTAGTTGCGGGCTAATAATAATCCCACCTTAAGAATTATCAAAATTACCAGGATAATTCCAACTAATCAGAAAATTTTATGAAAATGATGAAACTGCGTAAATAAATTATTGTTTATGAACCATGACATTAATGCACTAATAATGGTAGCTATTAAGTGCACGCATCATGTCACTTTTTGTAGTTTGGTCGTCATTAGTACATATTATTATTGTCAACTAAACTGTAATTTGAGGTTATGACTGAAACATCGTCATGTCAGGCATTTGGAGGATCCGTGAGGTGGATCATGTAGACAAGTTGGGACACATCACATGGCACGACTACCCATTTTGAAAAACCACACGAGGGCTATTTGAGAAACTGCACGTGAAAATTAGTTGAAAACTTTATTTTTTAAGTTTTCTTCAACACATTGTTTGCTAGAATTCAAATTCTGAAAAAAAAACAGTCAGACAGTCAATAGCAAGGTATTGATATAACAGTTTTGGGAGAATCTATTTAAATTAATAAGTTAAATGTATTATTTTTTGGCATCTCATCAAAGATGAAGAAGAATATGGAAGTCTGAGCATTTATGTATGATATTTATCCATATATGTGTGATATTTTTATTGATACATATATCAAATATATACATATATAAACTAACTAACCATCACGCCGCTTCCCCTTAGTGGTAAGAAGTGAAAATAGAACGCTACACAAATCTATCTTTGCAAACAATCTTCGTCTCTTCCACATTTATGTATCTCTTTATACATTCTACTCCTGAACTGACCACTTTCAAGTATTAAAACACTTTATCATGCCAAGTTTTCTTCGGCCTTACTCTGGTTCTATTACCAACTACTATAATAAATTGTTGAGATGGTGTCTTAAAATGATGTATCTATGTTATTTAAAAACAGATACTTCACTTAATGTTGTTTTTAATAATGACATTTCTTACTACAATTTTATACATATTAGTATTCTTATTATTCTTCTTCTGACCATTTTCCGCACCTGATGGTGCATAGGGAACTGCATCAGATCGACTGAAAATCGTGTTGATTATTAATTATACAAGGTGATCAGTCTTGAACTTCAGGTACTAGGCCAGGCAATTTCACTCTAATAATAAGAGTGAAAAATTACAGTATATTTATTCAAACCCTACTAGAAATTGAACCCGGGATCTCCTGCACGATACGCTACTAGATAGATAAACGATAGACACTCGCTTAAAATTACATCTTTACAAAACGGACAAAAAAAATCACAATTTTTTTTGATAGTTCAGCTGTCCAAACTTAAAACACAGTAAGGGACATTTTTTGTAGTACGTTTTTTTTGCATTTTTGGACTAAGTAGAATCTACTTAGTCCAAAAATGCAAAAAAAACGTACTACAAAAAATGTCCCTCACTGTGTTTTGAGTCAGGACAGCCGAGCTGATGGTGATTGAAAAGGTGTTTAGAACAATGGTATTGTCATATTTTCTGCAATAGTGAAAGGAAGTAAATATCCGGTTAGCCAATCTCGGATCTTGATTATACATTTTTAAGTGTCCGAATATAAGCGAGACCGATTGCAAAAATGCATTTCAAATTGTCTTGCTATATTATATTTATGTATGTCGTTGGTGATTAAAGTAGACTTAACGCAGTCGAAATGCGATCTCTCAGACGTGTGTGCTGCAAAACGATATATAATAGATGCTTGATTGGTAAAATAAAGAAAGAATGCAAGGTCCTTTCTTAGAAGATGTGTCGAGTTGGTTTTTACATGTGGAACGAATGAGTGAGGAAAGAACGGTAAAACAAATTCATTAGACAAATGCAGTTGGAAATAGGACCAGAGGAAGGGCAAGGAAATCTTGGCGTGATCAAGTACGTCAAATACTTAAAAGTTGGCAGGTCAGGAGCCGGAGTAATCGGCGAGAATATATGACGTGATTTTTTCACTCTAATATTTATTCAATATTACCCTGGACTGGTACCTGAAGCGGAGGGCTGGTCACCTTTTCTTCATGTGTTTACGATCAAGATAACACCGCGTTTATATGATCCAACATTGAGGTGCGGATAAGGGTTTGAAGGGAAGATGTATGACGAGATGAATTTATATAGAAAAGGCGAAGAATATTCGCAAGGACAGAGTGGCGTTCTATTCTCTTTGCTTACCCCTGCGGGGAAGCGGCGTTATGGTTAGTTAGTTATGTCGTAGGTAACATGAGCGACATAATGTCTCACGCCTGTAATGCAATTTCTTTGTTTCGCGTAAACATTGTCTTATCAAAGCGGTAATATTTCGCAACGCTAATTTGCATTCTATTGCCTTGTGCAGTTGTCCATCTGTCCCGAAGTATATTTTCAAATGTTCAGTCGACGTGAAATTGGCACCAAAGTTCTTACATTTGTGAAACGACTATAATATTATTTTATTTATTGTATCGGCATTTTTTGTGGTAAGACATGCTATATTATAAATGAAAATACTTGTTTTTTGCCACTTGAGTAAAAAATAAGTGGTAAAACAAGGTTTTCATTTATAATTTCACTATAAAGTTTATGACGATTTATTTTGTATTTAACGTTGGCAAGCATACAATTTGACATAACCACGTTAAAAATTACGACTTTTTAAAAATTATTTTTATTTGTTTATATATTTTTTAAATAACTCGCGCTCAAAAATGTTCCACAAAGGTTGAGATTCCTTTAATTTTTGGTAATTTATCCAAAATAAAACAAAATATTTGAACTGGATTCTTTTATTTTAATACATACAATGATATATTATGTGGAGGTCCTCACCAAAAAGTTATATTTCCAATATTGGACAAAAAATCCTTTAAATGCAAATCTGTTCTGTTTACTGTATTCTATCGTAATCTTAATTAAAGTTGCGACAAAACGTGACCAATCCTGTGTTAAACCAATATGAAATCATTAAATCGCACTAAAACGTAACAATTTTACAAGCTAGAATTCCCGATTACTTAAAATCATTTATAATGGAACGTTTTGGTGAGGAACTCCACATATAATGCGACGCGTTTCGTCTTATCAAGACATTAAAATATAATATATTATATCATTGTCCATATTAAAATAAAAGTAGAATTCGACTCAATAATTTTGTTTTATTTTGGATATATTACAAACAGTTAAAAAGGAACTGCATTTTATAGAATAAAATAACAACTATGTAATTTTGAAACCCGGTTGGTGGTCAAATAAAACTCACGTGAACAATTAAATGGTTGTTATTTTATTATAATGAATGAATGCTTAGGGTAAAATCGACTTAACGGAGGAATTGGGTCAATGTTTCGTCCATATTCGATCGATACTCTATCCCGAAAATAATAAAAGATTCAAAACCAGTTTTTAGAACTATGGAATGAAGGAGTCAGTAGTGTGTCAGAGAAAGAACTACGTGCTTTGATAAACGTAAGACAAAACAAAAAATAACCCATAAATCAACTCAGGTACCACGGTTTGTTGACCGCTTCTTGTCTGGTTTAGGAGGTCGTGCAAAAACGCTACCACTAAATCTGCATACACATTAGGCCAGCGGTTATCAAAGTGTGCTCTAAATGAGCTGCAAATGCCTCTAGGAGGGCTCAACGCTACGATCAAAAACTGCAAACAAATCAATTTGTGCGAGTAGGTATAAGGAAACATTTTTTATACATCAACATCAACATAGATGACGAAGAATGGGTAGTAACGGGGCTTACGAGCATCATAGGCTGGTATATTTATTATTCTATTCGACTCACTAAATACCATAGGAACTAAGTGGTATTCTGGTGACTTTAAGACATAATTTTAGTGATCACTTTACACACGTGTAACATTCACCAATTCTACCCATGATTGACAACCACACTACTGAAATTCTTGGAATGTAAAAAATAACTCATATCCAGATTTGTGAACGAGTATTTGGACACACTCAAAATGTTGTAGATAAGGAAACAATTTTATCAATTTACATTGACTAATTCCACATCAATAAAGGGTTATTTTGAATATTGTATAATTGTGTGTTGTTTTGTATACTGTTATAGAAGCTATAGAATAATACTGTACAGTATAATCCCGATATAACGGACCTCTATTTTATGATCTTAAGATATAACGGACAAAAATCCGGCCATTAAATATTATACACATTTTCGTAATTTTGGATAGTTGATTAAAAAAAACAGGAAGCTTGAGTTCTTTTTCAAAACAGGATTACCGAAAGTAAGGGCGTCAAAATCAAACAACAACGTCACTTCGTGACCCGATGACATTGAATATATATTTTTTTGTGTTTTGTATTGTTGATTTATATCTAAATAAAGGATTTTAAAAAAAAAATCAAGACGGACTTTCGGCTTTAACAAACGCCCCCTCTCCCCAATTACTACGTTATATCTTAGTTTTACTGTACCTGTATTCGTATTATTTTTTTTATTTAATGATAAACAACTATCCAGGTTTCGCTTTTTAAAAGGATTCGTAAAATATTTACTGTTTACAAAGGGTTCCGTCACCAAAAACGTTTGAGAACAAATGCATTAGGCATAGAAAATGAAATGTTAAATCTTATGTCTTTTAGAAAAAAAATACCTAAATATGTTATTTGTTATTGTAATTAAAGTACGATTGACTGAAAAATTATTTAAATTTCTCAGCATTAAGTTTTTTTCTTTAATTTAAAAAAGGAAGAAGTTCAAAAGTATTCAAAAAAGAAATAACGGTAAATGTTGCCAGTATGTGTTCTTCTACTTTAATGCACTTTTAGTTCCATCTCATGTAGAAAATACCTGTTACAATAATCGAGTTTTCTAGGTGATCAAATTCTTTGGCGCACTCGTTAGCGTTTCTTATTCTCAGTTCCTCAGTTGCATTTTAGATGTGCGAGGGAAAGCACGTTCGCCGGGCTCTGTCAAACTTCTATACAAAAACAAACCGTTATTTTATATAACGAACTGTTTGGCGAGTGTTTGATAACATAAATGAAACCTGTTTTAAAAAGTTCTTTAAATAGATATTTTTTAATCGTATTTTTTTGTATTGTGAGTAAATTACAATACATAAATATTTTCACTTTCTTTTAAAATTGACAGATATTTCTTGCAATTTATTATTGTTTTAAATTACAGCTTGTTGTAAAAGATTAATTCACGATGACTATCTACAGTAAATTAGTCCAGATTATCCTAATTTGTGTGTGAAATGAAGTTGTCTACGAAGAGTGTCTTGTATTCCTAGAAACATTGGATCTACTTAAAATTTGTAAGTACACTTTCTTATCATTTTCTATCCTACGTAAAATATTTCTCTCTACATAAACACACACTAAAATTAAACGGGTTTTGGTGACATACTTGCAACTTACTCAATTAACAGATCAAAGACACAATTTTTTTCCCAAATCCAGAAAACCTTTTGAAAATTTGACCGCATGCTGAAAAGTCCATAAAAAATGCACTGATCGAATCCTGAATGTTATACCTTCATCCTTCACTAGATTATTCCTCCTGTTCCCAACACAGATTCAAAATAAAAACATATTTAATTAGCTAGAAGAAACAATAATCCACTAAATGATCTATAACCTTTGTACATAATAATAAATGCAATTCCTATCTAAATAAATAAAAAAATTAAAATACCCTCATCCTTGTAAAATCATATTTTTCCTTGGTACATAACCGTCTCGCTAGAATCATATATCGCTCACTCCTTTCAAGAACGTCATAAATCAAAAAACTTGATTTTTTAGGAGAACGTTTTTAAAGTTTAAAAATATAGTACAATGTTTTTAAAATAAATACCAAGCCACTTATTGAACTTTTTAGTTTGCAACATATCTTTTTAGGTAAAACCTCAAGGTTTTTTCTCTATTTGAAAAATATTTAGTGAATTTAAAAAAATAATTAAACAATACCTTTTCTTCAAAATGCAAAAACAACACTTTCTGCCCTGTAGCGGGTAAATATTAAGTTAAAAATATGCCGCTTTTGCTGGGATATAGTACATTTTCTGGGTATTTCGAAAACATGCACAACTGAAAATTGTCTATTTTTGATTTATGACGTTCTTGAAAGGAGTGAGCGATATGTCAAAAGTCTTAGGCGAACGTATTTTTTTAAATAATTAAGTTTCATTAAATTTAAATGATTATTTTAAGTGCAATCATCTACTTTTCTATTGACATGTTTAAAATTACGTCACCTTTACCCACGAAGACATCTTATCTGGACCCTAAGTCAAAATTTTGATTAAATTTTTATCATTTGTTTATATTTATTTATTTAACCTTTTTTCTATTCCTGACCAATGTTCGATTAAAAATACCATTTTCTTTTCTAAATTCATCGAACATTGACAGCAACACAGTTGCCATATATAAAAATGATAGCTCAACATCTGACTATTGAACGACAGGAAAATTATATGTTTTCAAATACTTAAAATTAATTGCTTAACTGAAATTATTTATAATTTAATTTTTCATCATACACATAGTTAGAAATTATTTTTTATAATAATGTGCCTTCACCAGGATTTCCCGTGCCGAGGGCACATTTTACAATGTAAAATTATAAAATTATATGAAGAGCAAATTGTTTATGACATGTCAAATAAGACATGGCCGAATGATGCGATCTATTTTAGATCGACCCATTTATAATATACTCATATAAAGCCTAGCATTTTTTTACTAATTCTTTTGTATTAAGGATGTATTATTGTTTTAAAGATGTAATTTTTTCCAGTTTTTTGTAGTATTTTCAGTTTGGATATCCTATTTTAAGATTTTGTCTATTTATATATCAAAATATTTAATGCATACCTACATATGATGAGGTTTTTGTGTTTATTTATGGCTATTCGTTTTGGACAACATTACCTCTCCAAACTCATTTTTTATTATTAGGGGGAACAAATAAAACATCCATATTAACGAGGGGTTCGGAATTAGTACGTACCTACCACAAAAAAGGTATTCTTGCTTATTGCTGTATGAATTTTCTCATATATACAAACAACAAAAAATAAACTGCTGTATGAATTACTCAAAACGTTTTGAATCAATGCTCGCGGTAGTAAAAAATTTTTTACCACATTGACAGTGTTTAAATATTACTTATTTTTTATATATTAAATAGTACTTTTTATTTTTGGTTCATATGGTTGGCCTCGATTTAAGGCACAAATGGCCGATGCTTTTGCTACGAGGAATCCTCACCCTATTATTTAATTCTAAAATCATACATTTCCATTTTAGAGTGTAAATGATATTGCGATATGTAGGTATTACTGAAAGTTTCAAGCACATTTGTATGGTGTTTGAAACTTTGTACCGCGGACATTTTTTACTACCTAAAAATCACGCTGCTCGGGTGGGCATAGAGAATATAACACCACACCAATCTGTCTTTGCGAACCCTCTTCAACATACATGCAATTCCTCACACATACCGGCCGATCATTCTGAGCCACTTTTAAGTATTTGTTTGGAATATTTGACCATGTACAGTTTTTCTATAATGTATAAAATTATGACCTAAAAACACCAAAATACCACTTAACTCATATGGTATTTACTGAGACGTATAGTATAAAAAATATTTTAATAAAACATTTTTTTTTAAATGACATACTTGAAATATGAAATATGATGAGTTCGTTGATAATTTATGAAATAAGGATAATGAATCTAATAATAAGAACCTTACCAGGATATCATAAAATGTTCAAATATTATTCTGCATAATATAAATAAGTATGACTTTAATATCAAAGTCGTAAAAATAAACTGTATGAATCTGAATAATATTAAAAAAATAAACCAGTCATAAAGAACATGACGAGTTGACAATTTATGAATTTCATGATTTGAATGGAAATTCGAAAATTTTGAGAACATAAAATACATATCATCTGTCCGGAATGTATAATTTCATGAATTCAATCATCACACAAAGAAGATAACCAGTTTTAGGTTTATTTTGAATCCATAATCAAATATTGATTTTACAATTTAATTTGTAAATGGCCTATCTACCCTTTTTTAAAAGTGTGTACAGTCAATTATTCTGTCAAATATATCGTGGCTAGTTTTTCTACCCCGAAAACAATTTTTATTTTATTTTTTAAATTAACTCTGTAACACGGGTCGAATACATTGTAAATTCACAGAAAAGCGAAAAATGACTTATGGAAAAAAATATTTTTAATGATTCTTTTTAATGTTGTAGAACTTTTATTTATTTATTTATTATATTTTATCCTACACATAATTTCAAATTACAACCAAATAATGTACCCTCATTAGGTTTACCCGTTCCGAGGGTACGTTTTATAATGTATGAAGAGAAACTTACATATTTATGACATGCAGTTAAATGAGACATGGCTTTGGCCATCTAATTCAGATCTACCCGCCTCCATTATGCATTTATGAATAGCTTTTTTATACTGAGTTTGGTATTTAGTGACTTTATGGATAACGGAAGCAGGTTGTACGACTTTATTTCATAAAAAAATCAAAGTATTACTGCGTTTTGAATAATCACTTATATTTAAATATACCGAGACCTCAGACACGATAGCCAAATACACTAACCACTACACTAAGGAGCCAGTGAAAAATGTAAGAAATTTATAAAATAATACTCAAACTTTATTTTTAACCACTTTAATTTTTGGTACTTTTTTCCAACTGGTTTTGACAAGCACCTTGTCATCTTCAGGGATGGATATGTACATATACATATCCATCCCTGAAGATGACAAGGTGGTTGTTGAAACCGTTGGAAGAAAAGTGGTTTAATCAAAGTTTGAGTTTTATTATATGAAGTTTATAAAATGTGCCACAAAGAATCAGCAACGTTTAGGAAAACGCAAGGAAAAACTGTAGGCATAAATGGTTACGTTGCCACCATTGTTGTTAGAGATTACGATTAATTAATAATTACTTTGAAATTAATGATAACATCTCCAATAAATAGTTTTTAAACACCGCGTGTTATTTATTTTGCACTGTGTCGAATCAACCATAAAGAAAATGTCGCTATTATTATTTTTATACTAGCCGTTCGTAGGTAACAATAATGATGGTTCTCTGTTATTGGCTGATATCAAGGACTTGCTTATACAATAAAAGAATTAGAAACAGCAGTAAACAGTACTCATCGATGCGTAGAAAATTGAAATGGTTAATTTTTACACTGAAATAGGTTGAAGATGAACTTCCAATAACTTTTAACACCCTACAAAAATAAGTTTCAATAAAAAAATTAAAACTAACTAATCATCACGTCGCCTCCGCGCAGGGGTAGGAAGAGAGATTAGAACGCCACATCAATCTGTCCTTGCAAACAATCTTCGCCCTTTTCATTCACTACCGATTTTCTAGGACGGATGGTGAAAAAAATCCCGTATAATCTATTTCCCGTTCAATCGGAAAAAATGTGAACAAATAGAAAATTTGAAACTGCGCTATATGCACTTACATACGTATGCTTACTTGCTTAAACAATACAAAAATTGATGTTTTGAACATGAAAAAGATTTTTTTAAAGTATGATACCACAATATTTTTTGGATTCGCATCAGTGAATCCGTACTCCAATACCAAAACCATGGATCTTTCGTCGGATAAAACGCTCTGATAAGGCCGGAGATTTTTATCACATATGACGACTAAGAAATAAAAAGAGGTTATAAAGGTAATTTACAAATATTTAAAGCCATAAACATGACGTAAAAGTGAGTGAGACTGTTATTTTTTCACTGCGGACAACAAATGTATTCGGCCCTCAACACGTGTTTCGACATTATAAGTAGGTACTATTGTGAAATATTTATGTTTTTATAAAATATTTTATTCAATGAACCACGTGTTCCGCTTCCCGGCTAACCGAACCCCGGAAAATCGGGAGTGTATTGTACATAAATTCTTCCGACGGTCGCGTACTGAATTGTATATTTCAGAATACACCTTTAATATTTATTTTATTTTTGCAAATTTACTTTAAAAAAACGATTATTAGATAAGAGGCGTTTACGATATTTTGCCGGGAGGGTCGATATTATGTTTATTCTTATGCATATTGGATGACGCAATTAATTTGTTAATCGATGTTTTTCGGTATCCTATATAGATATGTAACAAATGCGATCTTTTATAATGTACTTTATTAAAATTCAAATCACAAATTGTAATTCAGCAAGTTTTAAAATTAGCTACTTTGACAAAAAACTAGAATGCAGCTAAAAGATTTTTAAGAGAATAAAATATTTTGTACTGGTAATAAATTCAAGTATTTATATCAAGCTAAAAATATTAAAAATCAATAAATTGAAAAATTACTTTATTTATGTTTTTTTTGGCATTAACTTTGTGGAATAAAATAATGATTCAAATATATAAATAAAACACTTGTATAAGACCAATTTTTGAGTTTATTGATATAAAAACGATTAGTTTCGAGAACTACTGATGTTCTTATCAACACGTGAAAATACAAACGTTTATATTTTCATGATTTAATGAAAACATTATTATTTCTCGAAACTGTTCTGATGTAACATCAATAAACTTAAAAAATGGTCTTAAACAAGTGTTTAATTTTTATATTTTAAAGAAATTTTGATTAATTTTTAAACGGTATGAAAATGTGCTTTGTTAGTATCACCCTTTTAATAAATATCCCATAAAAATATAATATAATTTTTTTGTAATTGTATACAAATAAAATTAATAAAATTAAAAATCTTGATAAACCCCTAAAAAAAGTGGGAATTTGCAAACAAAAATTTATCCGGAATTTGTGGACAATTTTTTTTACACACTCAAATTATTTTTATTGTATATACGAGTATATTCAAACCTCAACCTTTGTTGAGTTGCTTTACGACATACAATGTTTGGGTCATTGTCCCAGGCAGAGGCCGTATCAAGAAAAATTTTCTGGATGGTCGCATAAATACTACCTCCATGCAACTTGTGGGCTGTATACAGAAAAAGTTTAACGTAATATTGAATAAACGAATAAATGCGAGTGACCTTATACATATCCATGTTTCTTTGAAAAAGTGAATTAATAAACTACAAATATTAGATTTCTGAAAATATTTTTAACTTACTAATATTAAAACGTCATAATTTTTACTTTCATTTTTTTTTATATTATATGTATATCAATAACATTGAAAATAAAAATAAAGTTTTTCAGTATGGGTTTAACGTTTGAAATTCGATTTATGGTAATCTAATTTCTAACATATTTTTTTAAATGTTTAATAAATGAAATTGTGGGGGTTTATGAACATATTATACATATTTTACTTTTGCTTAAACCATTTAAAATGATCCACGCGAAAATAAACAAACAAGTTTTATTTATCTCACTTTTTTTCTTTATGTATGTTTCGTTTATTTTGTGATATTTCCTGCTTCAAATAAAATAGTTAAATTTTCCTCAACAAACCTTACCGCCCGCCGTAAGTGACATTTCTTGAACGAACGAAAGCATAGAGAAAGTACACAAATTATGGATTTTATCAAAATTTCTACTTATTGTCTATGAAAATTTTTTTTGGAAGTTACTTTGATGTTTATTTTATTCACATGAAATACAGAGCGTGGTTTACTATAAAAAAGTGCTTTATCCCTTTTATGGACCTTTTCATTAAAATACAAATTTGAAACAGAATTTGTGAATGCGCAGGTATCAATGTTTTTTTTAAGAATCGGGCAGCCAAAACTTTCGTATTGTTACGTCACAGCTTTTGTACTTTTTGACCACTACATATTTAATTGTTTATTAATGTAAACAGAGATAATGAGGGAAGTTAATGTAAATAATATTACCCATTGCACGTACGTGTAGTGTACACACACCTTAAACAGGTATTTCAAGTTCAACGCTGCGAGCAGCTTGCCAAGGATAAACCTGCAGTTCACATAATGATTATATGTAGTTTATCGAGTATCGAGTACCCACATACTTCGCTGTTCACCAGTCGGTAGGAACTTATTTTCTCCTGGCGACATTCCTTGTGTTATGTGAAAAAAGTTCATATTTAAATATAATAATTTATGTAAATATGTCCACCTCTGTAGTGAAATGGTCAGCACGCTCGGCTACCGTACTGGAGGTCGCGGAACCGATTCCTAGGGGGGGGTTAAAATAAATATAAGTGATTTTTTCACTCTTATATTTTTTCAATATTGTCCTGAAGCGGAGGGTTGATCACCTTTCCTTAATATGTTAACGATCAAGATAACACTGCGTTTATATGATGGAGTGCATTATACACCATTGAGGTGAGGGTAAGGGTTTGAAGATGAAGAGAAATCTATTAAATCAGCCAAAAAAATATGAAAAACCCTGTAAACTTCCAGGCTTTCATATTCTTATTACAATACATAATTTCATATTGTTTGTATATGTATTGTTTATATATGTATTTATGTTGAGAATTATGTAGGTATTTTTTTCCTAGAGACAGTTTGTGGACTCCACATACTTCTCTTAGGGAGCGGATGTGATTTAATTAATTTTATAACATTTCGAAAAGAATACAATAAAAGATGGATACAAGTTTTGAATGTTTTGCCATTTCGAATATCTATTTATTTAAACTTTATAAAATGAAAAAACTTTGTTTTAACCACTTTTTATTATTATTAAGTACACTTTAACATAAGTTTTTGTTAAGGGAATGATATTAATTATGAGTATTTTAATGTTTTTAATGTTTTAGAATTTCATAAACCCTGATTATGACAAGGTTCTTGTCGAAACCGGTAGGTTAAAGTGTACTATTAATAAAAAAGTGGTTGAAACAAAGTTATCTAATTTTATAAAGTTTATAAAATGTGCCACAAAGTATCTGCTAAAAACATTTAATAAAAATATCTATTTATTTATTGGAAAACCATCAGAATATTTAACAAAAATAACATAATATAATAAAAAAATAGCATTCCCATTAGAGGTTTTCACTTAAGTAATCTAAAAATATAAAAAAAGACTGTCATGTACATAACAGTATGTATAACTATATAATAAACTAACATTACATGTTTTTAGCAAATAATAGAATTTTCCTTAAATCTGCATGCTTTACACAAAACCGAATTGCTTGCATAATTTAACGTTTCGAAATAATATTTTTCGTATACAGACAAATTGAGAATTAATATTTTTCGACATAAATAATGCATAATAATTAAACAGAATCACAGGTAATGTCTCTTGTCGCCAAATTGACAGATAAAATGTTGAAAACCTTCAAAGTAAATGATACACTGTATGAATGCAGTTAGTGCTGTCAAAAATATTTTTATTTATTTTAAATTTGATTGGAAGTGCAACTTGAATCACGTGTGCAATGATAAAGATACTGATAAAAACTTTTAAATAAATAAAAAAAAAACACACACACAATTTTTTCATTACGTATTTTATTTATTTATTTAAACTGATTGTACAATTTTGTATATGGCATATATTCATAATATGAGTATACGAATATATACAGAATGTGTGTATATATATATATATATATATATATATATATATATATATATATATATATATATATATAATCCACATGTCCATACCACCTTTTCACTCGGTAAACACACTATTTCTTTAAATCTATTGTGATACGTATTTCTATGCATTCTGCATCATTTTACACGCACGTGTTACAATAGTTTTTAAGAAATAGTGGTATTTACCAGGTGAAATTTTAATTAAAAATAATTTTTAATCTTATGGAACTACTTTAATTTTACATTACTTTCAACGGAGCGTCATCTGTAGAATCAACACTATTAATTAATGTGCATTTTTTATCTTTAAAATTAACATAAAAATGCATTGGAAATACTTGGTGCTCTTCTCTCGTGACCTTGACATTATGTGAATTCTTTTTCATATGAAAAGGGTGTTTTTTAAGAGATATAATTATTCAAATTTCCCACAGTAAATTGATGGTGGCACCCGCCATGTGGCATGTTGCGCCATCTTGTTAAAACCACAGTTCTGTCACATCAATGCCATTCAACTGAGGTACGAAGAAGTCAGTAATCATGATTCTGTAGCGCTCTCCATTGACCGTAACATTCTGGCCGGCATCGTTTTTAAAAAAATATGGGCCAATGATTCCATCTGCACATATAGCACACCAATCAGTGACACTTTATTGGATGTAAGGGCATCTCGACAAAGGCTTCTGGGTTTTCTCCACTCCGAATTCGGCAATTCTGCTTATTGATATAGCCATTTGACCGAAAATGTGCCTCATCGGGAACAAAATTTTGCGTCGAAAAAAAGGATCTAGTCGCATATTGTTTTCGGCCCATTCATCGAACTTACGACGCGCATAATGGTCGTTCAATCTATTCATGGCAAAATGTACTGACTACAAATCGACTATCAACTGTTAAATTGACAGTCTGTAGAAACAATGTTGCCAGTTAAAAAAAAATCTTTCCCCAAAAAACACCCTATATTTTAATTACTTTACTAAACAAAATACGACACTGCGTATGGATCATTTTTAAATTTCGTATTATTGAAATAAAAATAAGTACACTTGACAGATAAGGTTTTCAGCTTTCTTATTTTGTTCAATTTGGGAATGAGTTTGCTGATCATGGTTGTATTAATTTACGCGAGATAAAAAGACTTCATTATATTGAGCAACAGTAGGTACCACTGCTTATGGTACTTTAGACCATGGTAAGTTCATATTATGTAAATCAGTTTCGAAATCAAGAGTCGCTCACAATTTCATATTTTTATTTCAATCAAACCTGATCGAAGGGTGTCGAGTAAAAGCTGTAATTAGGGGAAGGGCGGGTAGCCCTGGCCGTCGGTTAACCATGGACACTGGAATTCCCCAACAACCAAACAAAATACAAAATCGAAATAACGTATGTGTTTGTACACGTCTCGGAGAGTGTAAAAATGTTGCAAATCCGAGTGTTATGCCTAGAATTATATTGAATAACTAAATAATTAATTACAAAGAGTAAACCCACTCACAATGTGGAAAATTGGTTTGTAAAATGTATAAAATTTGAGCCTAAGTAGGAACATGATAAGCGGTGGTGCATAAGCCTTTATAGATTTCAGAGTCAATTGGATGATAGATGATTTAAAAAATAATGGTGTTTTAAACGTTGATCGAAAGTGAATTTTGTTTTCCATGTTACTTCTCTTTAAAATTAAATTAAAATATACAATGAAATTTTGTTCTTCATTTTACTTGTTTTCAAATTATATTTTTGCATGTTGAATTAAAACTTGTTTAATGATATAAATAGTATTTATATCGTTTACCATTGTTTTAATTTTCATTTAATTAATGAAAAAACTTAAGATCTAAGCAGGATCAATCTGTCGTGTACCCCTGGACAAATTTTTATGTTTTATAAATAGCAAATAAAGTAAATAAAGCATTCGGGTTTTAAATTATGCAAAACCATAGTTTGAATAAATAACTATGTGTGTGTTGTTATGACTTATAGCTAGGATAGTGTGTAAACTCGGGATCTTTCCCCTTGAACCAAGTCAGAACTCGTCTGTATGCCTGGTCATGGTTTCAGGGCAGGTTTTATGTGGTCAATTACGTATACCCTTCAGGTAAAACCCTTAGTATGTACGTAGTATAAAACCACATCCAATGAACTATTTGCAACGAATGCATTGTATACATACCAATTTCGATTTATTTTCCCATTAAAATAATTTATAATATTCACGTTATTTCTTCTTCTTCTCCGTCTTAGTCCTCATTACTGAGGGTTGTGACCCTTTTCGATGCAATGACTCTTTTCCAGTTATCCACCCACAGCGCTGCACGTAGCACTTCAACCACCGAGGTGCCTGCTACTAATCGATCCATCGTGTGGGATCTTCCTCTCTCTCTCTTCCCCTCCAGGCTACCCATCACAACCAGTCGTTCCAGGCTATCCTATTGTATCGCGCAACGTGTCTAAAGAACTGAATAATCCATCGTGTACAGACATTGGTCAAGATTCACATAACTATATTTTATTTGTAAATTACAATAATTTTTATAATTTGAGTGTGTCCAAATACTTGTTCACATATCTGGGTTTCCTCCACTTGGGAGTTATTTTTACATTTTGATATCTTAACATAGATGAAGAATAGTAGAATGGTGAATGTTGCACGTGTGTAAACTGATCACTTAACCAGCCTATAACAGGTCATAAACCCTGTAAATACCTAGACAATAATAAATATCTTCTGCATTCTACATCTTTGTAGAGATGTCAAAATGTAGAATAATCAACTTTATTGTAGTAGTAATCTTTAAACAAATTACTTATACATTAAAAAGGTAGTATTTTTTTACATTAAGTTTTTATTATTCTGATTTCAACATAATTACATAAAACACAATTTTCAGTGCCGTCAAACAAACATCATGTATAAATTACGAAGACGATATAGTTGTCTTTACTCTGAATTTATTATGTATGTAACGTCATAAATCAAAAATTGACAATTTTTAGTTGTGCATGTTTTCGGAATGCCCAGAAAATGTACTATATCCCAGCAAAAGCGGCATATTTTTAGCTTGATATTTACTCACTACAGGGCAGAAAGTGTTGTTTTTGTATTTTGAAGAAAAGGTATTGTTCAATTATTTTTTAAATATAATGAATTATTTTTCGAATGGAGAAAAAACCTTCAGGTTTTACCTAAAAAGATCTGTTACACAGTAAAAGTTCAATAAGTGGCTTGATATTTATTTTTAATACATTGTATTATATTTTTAAACTTTAAAAACGTTCTCCTAAAAAATCAAGTTTTTTGATTTATGACGTTCTTGAAAGGAGTGAGCGATATGTACTTGTAAAAAAATGTTACATAATACATTTTCCCACCTTTCTGCTCACAAATTTGTTACTTTTTATAATTTATTTCTCGTTAATCATTAAAATTATTTTGCCGAGAAATTTCTTAAGTTTTTATGTCAATCATAAAAATTTATATTTTACCATGAGTGCCATTGAATGTCGGCCTAAATTTATCGAGACTGTTTACAAAATGAATAATATTTTTAGTGACTTTTTCGATTTGAAATCTGGCACATTTTATGGCACCGAATTCGTATTCTGCTTGTGAAATTCCGTTACTTGACCCGCCATCGCTTTTGTACTCATTTTATCAAACATGAAAAAAAACATAAATTATTTATTTTTGATAAAACTTTAAGCTTTTAAAACGCGAACTGAAATTTTCAGTCTATTTAGTGAAAAATTATTGAAGCTGTGACAAATTCTTCTAAAAGCAAAATGACAGGAACACAAAGTTACGGATAGGGGGGGAGGCGTGTAATGCGGAAATCTAAGGGATGGGGACTGTGGAAGAGATATTTCTAGAGATTCTTTTAACCATTAAAAACCGCACCAAATTGAGCATAGGGCACTGGATCGCATCGATACGGTGTTTTTTATCGTAAATTATATTAAGGCAAGGGCAAGGTCCTGCGTTTCAGATACCAGTTTTGGACAAAAATAATTTAATTAAATATGAGAGTAAAAAATCACTTTATCACTCAGAATTATTATCACTCCTCTGGGAACCAAACCGAGGACCTCCAGCATAGTACGGCTGTCCAAACTTAAAACACAGTAAGGGACATTTTTTTTGCAGTACGTTTTTTTTGCATTTTTAGACTAAGTAGAATCTACTTAGCCCAAAAATGCAAAAAAAACGTACTGCAAAAAAATGTCCCTTACTGTGTTTTGAGTTCGGACAGCCAAGTAGTCAAATGTGCTAACCACTGCACCACGGAGGCGGACTAGAGAAATACTTATGCCGAAATTAAAACTATTTTGACCTAAAATATGTAAACACTTTCACGTACTTGATATCAAAGAAACCGTATTTTCTAAGTTTTTAAGTAAATTAATACGATTAAAATAATTTATAGGCTAATAAAAAAATATTACATAATATTATTATTAATATGTTTATGCATCGAAATTCCTGTATCTGACGTCATATTATTTTTGCTGTCACCTGTTTGATGTTTTTATTTTTACATCTACATATAGCAACTCGCGTAAACTCAATTTATGAATAAAACGATTCAACTTGGATGAGATCGTCGCTTTTGCTAGAGGTTTTATGCATTAGAGTTTGAAAAAAAAACTGATGTCCGTTCTTGATTACCGTAGAAAGTGTCACAACCGCAACATTATGCTCGCGAGTAGATAGTCCTATGTCTCAACGTAGTTGTCTCGTGGTTTTGGGAATTACCGACCAACGGATGCCCTAGATTTTATATTTCTAGCCATGACATGTCATTTTGTCTTACCGGTGGTCGATCGGATCATTTTGAGGTCAGTACCTACATATCCGTCCGCCTCCGTAGTGCAATGGTCAGCACGCTCGGCTATCGTACTGAAGGTCCCGGGTTCGTTTCCCAGGGTGGGTCCAATAAATACAAGTGATTTTTTCACTCTTATATTTATTCAATATTACCTTGGACTGGTACCAGAAGCGGAGGGCTGATCACCTTTCCTTCATGTGTTAACGATCAAGATAACACTGCGTTTATATGATGCAGTGCCCTATGCACCATTGGGGCGCGGATAAGGGTTTGAATGAATGAATGACCTTCAAATTAATACCTTAGAAATAGTTGTTGTAAATATATCGCTCACTCCTTTCAAGAACGTCATAAATCAAAATACTTGATTTTTCAGGAGAACGTTTTTAAAGTTTGAAAATATAATACAATGTATTAAAAATAAATATCAAGCAACTTACTGAAATTTTTACTGTGCAACATATCTTTTTAGGTAAAACCAGAAGGTTGCTTCTCCATTAGAAAAATATTTAGTTTATTTAAAAAAATAATTAAACAAAACATTTTCTTCAATGCAAAAACAACACTTTCTGCCCTGTAGCGGGTAAATATTATGTTTAAAATATGCCGCTTTTGCTGGGATATAGTACATTTTCTGGGTATTCCGAAAACATGCACAACTGAAAATTGACGAATTTTGATTTATGACGTTCTTGAAAGGAGTGAGCGACATGTGGCTGTCCGCGCAACCGATCCCATACTGAATTATTTATTCGCGAGTACCCCCTTAAGATTATAGAGTATATTTCTCAATAAAATAAAACGCTGAGAAAGCACGTTATAGAGTTGTTTTGCCCTCTCGCTTGTACAGGGTTGCACAAAATTAATCACGCTATCGAAAGATGTTTAAAATGTCAATCATATTTGACATTTGTGAACTAGACAGCTGCAGTATACAAACAAATTGATAAAACGGGCATAAATGTGTAACAACACTGGCGGCAGCCACTTGACGGATATCATACTTTCCACTTAACAAAAAAAAGTAAGGTCCAAATAAAGATTTCCATCACCCATTTTTTTATTAAGCATAAAAGTTATTCAAGTTGAATCTATTTGTATACTGCAGCTGTCTAGTTCACAAATGTCAAATATGATTGACGTACGAAGCCATTTGCAAAAATAATAACATCTTCCTATAGGGTGATCAGTTTTGCGCCACCCTGTAGTATCTAACTGGAATAAAAAATATAGGGTCCGCCATCTAAAGTTTTTTTTTTCAACTAGTGCTTATTTCGTGAATGGTAACACTTAGCTCATGTCTGATTTGACAGATAATTAGTTTTATCCTTCCGCTGAGCGAATATGGTTGTGTATACGCTTGAACAACTCTGGGAAATATTGCGACATTCGACTTACAGAAGATGCCGATTTTGCCAAAAAAATCATCTTTTCGGATGAAGCTCATTTTGATCTTGGCGGGTATGTAAACAAGCAAAATTGTCGTATTTGGGGCACAGAAAACCCGCACGCATACATTGAAAAGCCGGTACACCCAAAACGAGTCACTGTTTGGTGCGGATTTTGGTCCAGAGGCATAATTGGGCCATTTTTCTTTGAAAATGAGCAAGGAGTGGCCGTTAGTCAATGGCGATCGTTATCGGGCCATGTTGAACGGATTTTTGTTCACAAAAATTGAAGAGGAGGATATTGGCAACATTTGGTTTCAACAGGACGGCGCTACGTGCCACACAGCCGAAGCTACACTCGATGTTTTGCGCCCCATTTTCAAAAAAAAAAATGTTATTTGGCGGACCCTTTATATTGTATGTTGCTGGAATTATTCCAGGTGTGAAATAGGTAATGACGATTATTTGTTCATTGCAAAAGTCTCAAATAATACTACGTGACCACCTTCATAACATCTTAAGAGGATAGTCTTATCACGAGATGTTTTCTCTTAATGTAAAACCAGACCAATGAATCCACAAAATTATTTTTAAAAAAGGCTTTACAAGTTGTAAATAGAAGCTCCAATTTTATTTATACTATTCTGAGGTACCTGAAGAGCTGGATTGATCACTTTGCCTTTACTTAATTAACGATTAAGACTTCATTGCTTCGAAACGATTCAGTGCCCTATGCACCATTAGGAGGGGATAAGGTTCATAGAAATAATTAATGTATATATGTATATATATATATATATATATATATATATATATATATATATATATATATATATATATATATATATATATACATTCTGAAAAACAAAAAATATCCAATAAACATTTCTTTAAAAAGTCGGGCGTGAAAAGACATGTATCCTCTCCGGTGGTCTCCGGTGGAATGAATTCTGTGTTTCCGAATATCCCCTTAACTTGAGTAAATATTACGCTATAATGTCATTATTGGTGCAGAAATAACAAAGTCCTTTTTGTCGCTAAGATGACGGATGTGTGTCGGAGGTGTCAACACTGTTACAATATTTATTTTGGTTTACCTAAATAATATTCTTTGGTAATTACCAGGTTGAAATTCCAGTGAACCAGAGATGAAAAATACAATATGTTAATGACGGTGTTGTGACCGAAACGAAAGACGTCATACTCATGAAATATTATACAGTTTATGAACCCGAATTAATTTTTTTATAACTTTTAATCTTAGCAGGTCGGATTAGAGTCGGTTTAATCTTAGTCGATCTCATTAAAGAACATAAAGAAGCAAGACGTAATCTTCGGTTTATTACTATTTAGCTTTCAAGTCATTATTTGTTATTATAATAAAAATACTTAAGTATTTAAATATTCCTATCTAGTAATATAAGGGAACAATATTTTGGCCTAGCGATACTATTTTTATTTTAAAGAGAAATATTTGTGTTTTTATTATTTACACATATATTTCAATTTCATACTATTTCTGTGAGCCTAAGCGGCTCATTATTAGAAATAGGTATCAAATTGCGGTAGAGGGGTTCGAACCGAGAAACTCTGACTTAAGAGTCCGCGATACTAACCACGGGACCAAAACCTACGACGAGTAATGAGTGTGAAGACGTTGTGTAAAGAGTGTCGTCTACATTTAAACCAACCCCAAGAAATGTCTATAATATATTTTTTAGACAATTGATGTGATCAACACGTAGTTTTATTTGTTTCTATAAATAGTTTTAGCGTATTACCAATTTTTTTTATTTGATAAACACTGATAGTGTGTCAAATTTCAAAATGTTATTTGATCAAATTTCATGAAGTATTGCTGGAGATTGTATTATTTTCTACCAGTTAAACCTTATGGAGTTTTTTCTTCTTCTATTAATTCTTTTCAGTTTCACAAACTTTGCCAGTTTTTTTAAGTCTTTATTTTCTTTTGTAAAATTTTCATGGTTTAAAATATTATGTAATTTTTTATATGATTTCTTCCTATTTTAATTATCTCTAAATATTACTAACATTAAATATGCTGTAAATTTTTCACAAAATAGGTTAAACCTATTAGTGTGTTAAGTGTCTATTACAAAAAAGTAAAAAAACCTCTTTTAAATAAAGAATTTAAATTCTGCATTCGCCGTTTTATTACGCAAAAGGGATGAAATTCCGAAAATCGGAATTAAGACTACAAATAATCTCTCCCAATGATTCTTATTCTTCTTCTAACCCTTATCGGCACCCGATGGTGCATAGGGCTCTGCATCGTATAGTAGTGTCATCTTGATCGTTAAATACACGAAGTAAAGGTGATCAGCCTCCCGCTTCAGGTAACTGTCCAGGGTCATATTAAATAAATATTGTAAAATAAAATAATTTTGTTTTAACCACTTTTTATTGGTACACTTTATCCAACCGGCTTCGACAAGAAGATCCTGATGATGACAAGGTAGGGGAAGGGGGGGCTAGTTGTTACAAAAAAATTAAAAGCTAAATATCTGGTAACTGTTTATTTTGAGATACATAATATTGATTATATCGTAATGTACATATATTAAAATATAATAAAACAATTAAAATATGTACCAACAAAGTCCACAAAAATAATTATAGCATATTTAAAACATTTGAAAAATTGTAACAACTTGCCCCACACAGGGGCAAGTTGTTACAAGGCAGGGGCATGTTGTTACGAACTAAAACAATAATAAAGCATATATTTAATTGTTAACAACAATATGTAGAATATACATAATAACATGTAAAATTAAGTTTTTAATATTTAATCGCTTAAATCTCTGTCCGAATCACAATTTGGGTATGTAAAATTAAGTTTATCGCCACGAATGAAGGAAATGTGAGCCCATTTATTGCATGTGATACTCTGGATCCATTCTTTTCCAGGTTAAGAGCAATCAAAACTCTTCGTGCATACCAAACACAAGCATTCTTCATGTTCTGAGTCGGAAGAAGAATCCAACACTTGCTTCTTCTTCAGTTTTTTCAACTGTTTTATCGAATTTTTTTTTTAAATTTATTTAGCGGCCTGTTTTCAACCAATATTTTGTTACTGTATTATTATCATTCCAATTATTGGGATCTGGAATTCGATTTTTAAAAGCACATTCAAATGCTAACTTCTTTGCATCAGTAGTTGATAGGCCATGAAATATTGAAAAATGTATGCTGTAAGCTCCTTTTCCTGATCGACAGAAAATATTTGGCTGAAGTTTGTTGTAACCCAAAAATTTAGCTGTGGTTGGACTATTCTCTTGACGTTTCATGTAACGAAGTAACGTCATTAAATTTACTTTGTATACTTCAGTAACTCTTCGAATAGATATTTTTTCTGTTATTTCTTTAGCTGCTTTTTTGTAGGTCTCCTGGGAAATTTCACCTCTACAGGTTTTTTTATATGTCCGTACCATTGTTGTGTAAATTCTAGAACAATAATAATAAATAGTTTTATATAGGGAAACGTTGTGGGGTTAGTTGCTACAGTAACAACTTGCCCCCACATCGTTGTAACAACTAGCCCCTCTCACCCAAAATTATTATATTAAGTTATAACACTAGCACGGAAAGTGTTATTTTTTTTATATATTATCTGAATGTAAGCAGAGACATGTAGAGTTTTACTAATTTACTTTGAATCGACTTACCTCTTATAGTTGGAGAACAATTAAACTTCAAAGACAATCAACAAAAGTTACTTTCAGATCGAAAAACACTATTATCGGTTTTATTTGAATTACGCACGACCGGCAAGAGCGATATTCCGTTGAGCACTGCGGACATGATACCTAGACATGCTGTGCGACACGTACCCCACAGAACCTAGTGGTTGGGGAGTTATTTAGTATGTAACAACTTGCCCCTGTAACAACTAGCCCCGCCTTCCCCTACCAATAAAAAGTGGTTAAAACAAAGTTGTTTTATTTTATAAAGATTATAAAATTTGTCACAAAGTATCTGCAAAAAAACATTGAAGAAATAAATATTAGATTGAAAAATCACTGATATTCATATTGATGCTCTTGGAAATCGAACCCGGGACCTCCAGCATAGTAGCCTAGTTCACTAACCACTACACTATGGAGGTGGACTCCTAATGATTACTTAGCAAAAAATCCATATTTAATTCATGTTAAAGTCCATATTTAAAATGTTAATCAAGGCCTATGTGCCGTAATCGTCACTCAGCGGTCTATCGTTTTACATAATAATGATGATACTCTAATTCCTTATAAATCAAATATCTATATAGGTACGTATGTTGTTGATCTACCCACAGTCAAAGATCGGAAGGTTCTTTCCCAATGTCAAAAGTGCATATCCCTTTTGAATATCCTCTTTGCATTCGATCAATGACCTCCCTTTGAGCGAGGATGTTTGTAACACATATCCAGTACGAGTGGGCTGCAAAGGACACTTCCTTAATAAATATTGCACTGAACAAGACATACGTTTAATCAAAAGTCATGGAAAATAGACGTCCTGTAAAAAAATGATATAGTGCAAGTAACAAATTCATATAATGTTACATATAAATTGAATTTCTGTTAATTTAATTGAAAATGAAATGAAATTAATTATTTATTTGATATACACAAAAATCCCACAAATGCATGACCAGTGTGTGGTCATAGAGATATCTGGGTATTTACAGGGCTTATGATCTGTCATAGGCGGGTTTAAGTGATCACTTAAGACCACATTCTTCTTCATCTATGCTTAGATGTCAAAATGTAAAAATTCCATTATGCTGAACATGAATAATATTAATATTTTGGTTTATTTCTATAGCGCCATTTTCGTAAAATACTACCTCAAGGGCACTTATGAAATACCGACATTTTGCCATAGTCAAATCAATGAGAAAATTGCAACATTTTGAGTGTGTCCAAATACTTGTTCACAAATCTGGATTATCTATTAAGAGTATATATATATATATATATATATATATATATATATATATATATATATATATATATATATATATATATATATATATATATATATATATATATATATATATATATATATATATATAGAAGAATATGTTAGTCTGGGCATTAACAGGGCTTACGACCGTCTTAGGCTTGGTAAAGTGATCACTTTACACAGAGCACTTGACTAAACCTAAGACGTTCCTAAGCCCTGTAAATTTCCAGACTTCCATATTTTTCTTCATCTTATTAAAATACACATAAATATTAAAACGTTATTAATTTGTGATAAAAAAATACTACACCATCATACGATTGCTAAAATCAAATGATTTTGATACCTCAGCTATAAGGAAACCCCGTGCGTCAATTTTAATATTAAATGTCATATTAAAAGCATAACTTCCTATTAATTTCGTAAGACGTTTGACTATTCTTTATCTTTGATATTTGCCATCTGGCATTCATAAACTCGTAAAAAATATCTTTAAATAAAATTCTTAGTTCACAAGCATATTATAATAATTTGTATCGATATTTGGAGAAAGATAAGGACCATATACATATGTATGTATGATACAGGTTTTTCATGTCAGATTGGACGTATTAAAAACCAAATTAAACATAAATCAAATTGGACGTTTTATTCTATTTTATTAAAAAAAAATTCAAAAAAAGTTTATTATTTTTTCTCAAAAACTTTTATAATACCACTTTTGAGTTTATTAATTATTATTATAATATAATTATATAATTATTATATTAAAAACGTGTAGTTTGGGGAACTACGGATGTTCTCATCGAACTAACTATCACGCCGCTTTTCCGCAGGGGTAGGCAGAAATAATATAACGTCATTATTTCTGCAAATACTTCCACTGTTTTTTGTTGTAGTTTTTTTTTTAATCAATTATCTTTTTTTTTTCCTTCAAACATTTCTCGCCTCTTCCACATTCATGAATTTCCTCATACGTACCCTCCGTTTACGTATAAGAAGATGCATGAATACCTGACCGCCGTCAATTATTTGAAATACTTAACAATGCTAATTTTTCGTCGGTATTAGTTGGTCTGTAGTTGAAAATAGTAGCAGAGGAAGACCTAGGAAATAAATAATATAAAAGTTTATTTTGGTAATGAATGCAAAAAGTGTATTTTCTATTTGCGGGTAAAAACAATATCGTGATAAATGGATAGGACTAATTATAAATAATATGATATGATTAATATGTGCATGTTCATAAGTAATGTTACTGTAAACAGCATTACACATAATCTGTATAATAAGCATCATTATTATACATGATTTTATGCATTACGCGATATAATTACTTATACATAGGAAAAATGTCTCGTATCTGATGTAAAGAACACATAAGATTAAATTTCCTAGATTTTCACGGCCGTTCAGCTGTCGACTACTTTTTTCTGAATTAACGCGTTCTGTGGAAAATCCTATTTACGTTTCTATCATCTCCGCCCTGGTGATGGTGCGGCGTCAATGTGAGTTCAAATATCATACAATATAAAAATGAACTAACTATCAGGCCGCTTCCGCACAGGGTTTTTTTAAAAATATTTCCTACAGTGTTTGTATCCCGCTTATAAATACAAGGTAAATTTGCAAATAATAGATTTTTATATATTTACTTCAGTGTTTTCAAAGACATATTGTATGGAGAAAAAAAAAGAACAGTTCAGCCGCGCTACTCTCCATACTTTGACTATATATACTTGTACAAGGTAAAATAAACTATGTACAAGAGAGAAGTTATTACATAAAATTATAACAGAAAAGTGTATTTAAACTGGTTTAAACTAATATCCATAGGCTCCGGGTAAATATACGTGCTAATACAATACAACTAAATATATAGAGAAATTATTTCATATGTTCCACTCAGGGTTAAGCAGAGAGAATAGAACGCCACACCAATCTGTCTTTGCCAACTTCACTTTTTCTTCATTCATGCATCTCCTCATACATACACGCCGATTATTTAGATTCCTGACCTGACCACTTTGAAATACTTGATCATGCCAAGTTTCCTCGGTCTTCGTATGCTTCTTATACCAATTACAAAATCCCAAATTTGTGAAAATACCTGCGAGAGCGACGGGAGGGGGGAAATGGGGAAAAGGGGAAAGATCAAAGCTCAAGTCGACGACAAATTATACGAAACGTGGGACATACAACGATATCAATGTCGACATACAATGTTAGTGATATCAGCGCTGACAGTATCGAGATGAAGATATCAAAATCCTCATACTTATTCGTTGTTAATTTATTTTGATGAGCGATAAATACAGGAACTTTGTTTAGAATTTGCTCTACCTGTGGGAAGCGCTAAGGTGTCAGTTGCACTGGTGATTATATTTAAGAGTTTATATTTTTCTTTTCATCAGCGTCCTTTCAAGTCGTTTTTGTCAACTGTCCAAAAGTTCCAAATATAAGAAAATATATACACGTATAATTCATAAATACCTGAATTGATGATCAAAAATACTATTGGTACGACTTTATGAAGATTTTTTAACTATTTCTAAATACATACAACATATATTAGAATGCACGAGTACGTTCAATATCTCGATGATCTTTTTGACACTTTTTTTTCAAAATGCATTAGCACTTTTTTCAAAGAGTACTTAATAATATTTACGTCTATGCCGATATTTAAAAACCATTTATCTCGCATCAATAAATTACAAAAGCATTAATCCTTTTTTCAGAGACTTCAGACCTTTTTTTATAACTTGGTCGTTAAGAATATGCCATATCATTATCATGCAGGTACCATATAATTGTCATTCTAATATAATGTACAAAAACATATAAGTATAAAACACAAAGAAGTTATAGTGACTCGTTCATCGTTGGTGTTTGTTTTTCTCGGAAAACCTGTGTGGAATATTGGAAAATACCAAACAATCATTTCTGTTTTATTGTCGCTCTGTCGTCATTTTTGAGCGTGATTATAAAATCATAAGAGAGCCAGAAAAAAATGAGATGTTAAAATAATGCAATAAAAATCCAAACAATTTGAGTAAGATACAAGCATATTTTATTATTTTAATTAAAGGTATTTTTTGTGTTCAGCAATTTGAAAACAATACTAATGTTTGCATTTTAAAAAAGGCAGGTACATATGTACCTATTTATAAATTTACTACATAAAATTTTAAAAAATAAAATCAATATGGACATATCTAATTTTGAAAGTTGACACTTACGAAACATTTACAATGTTAACAAATGTGATTCGGATATATTTGATAAAATGACGATGTTCAAATATCTCAGTACAATGTTATCTGAAAAAAATATTGAAAAAATCACTTTTTGATTTCAGCTTTGTTTAAAAATTATCTCTATTATGTTATAGGTGTCTCAAATTGATATGAAACAACTATCGTTCTTTATTATGTGAAAGAAGATAGAAGTCATAACTTGGCTGGCTGAAATGATCACTTTATACGCTAGTGTAACGTTCACCATTCGGCTCATTATTAAATAACCACAATATTTTTTAATGCTGTGGTCTTGGGTCCCTATGACGTGCGAGTAGCATTTTCAAAAGATTTAAAATAGATATTATCTAAAAATAATAATAATAATTCGTATTAAAGACTAATGACGATCACATACTTTAAAAAAATGCGTTGACTTTTATTTTTATACAAATGGAGTGCATAGCGACCCTAATTTACTTGAAAAACGATGATTTTAAATAGATAAGGACGTGATACAGGATATCGTGATCCGCTCAAAATATTTTTTGAATGAACTTCGTCACAATGTCAAACAGGATCAGGATCATTTTCATGATGATAGAACGCCGCCAAAATATTGGATATATTTTTATATCCAAGACCTGCATATATACATTGCAAATGGACACATCGCTCACTCCTTTCAACAACGTCATAAATCAAAAATCGTCAATTTTCAGTTGTGCATCTTTTCTGAATGCCCTGAAAATGTACTATATCCCAGCAAAAGCGGCATATTTTTAACTAAATATTTACCCGCTACAGGGCAGAAAGTGTTATTTTTGCATTTTAAAGAAAAGGTATTGTTTAATTTTTTTTTAAATATACTTAATATTTTTCAAATGGAGAAAAAACATTCAGGTTTTACCTAAAAAGATCTGTTGCACGTTAAAAAGTTCAATAAGTGGCTTGATATTTATTTTTAATACATTTTATTATATTCTTAAACTTTAAAAACGATCTCCTGAAAAATCTGTTTTTTTAATATATAACGTTATTGAAAAGAGTGAGCGACATATGACGTCGAACGGTAAAAATACGCTTATAAATTGGTTTTGAATGTATTATATAATGGTTATTTATATATTTAATAGTAGTTTTACTGCATTGAATGATATTAGCTTTTTTCTAGGTATTGGAATATTTATTTTTAAATTAATTACTGGAAGTTCTGAACGTAAATACCCATGGAGAATCCGGATCCAGCTTTCTCGTCGTCTCTTTGTATACAAGTGTTAATTTTCCAAATCAATGTTACACATTTGCTTCCAAAATAGAGTACATAGTCCATTATCCGGAGGTAAGGTTCTTAAAATGCGCAGTAGATTAATTTTGTGGATATATTATATGCAAATAAAAAATATGGTAATGACTAGAATAAATCATATTTTAACAATACAAATATTTGTTACATTTTGACATTTCAACAAACATGAAGAAGAATATGGAAGTCTAGACATTTACAGGCCTTATGATATGTCTTAGGCTTATTAAGTGTTCACTTTACACACGTGCAACATTCACCATTCTACCCATGATTGACTACTACAGTACTCAAATTTTTGGAACTACATATATAAATACGTACATTTATTATTGATATTTAGTGGTTTTAGACGAAAAATAACTATAAGCTTTGCCATAAACTATAAATAACCATAAGCTATTCGAACCCTTATTCGCACTCCAATGGTGCACAGGGCACTGCATCATATAAACGCAGTGTTCTCTTGATCGTTAACACACGAAGGAAAGGTGATCAGCCCTCCACTTCAGGTACCAGTCCAGGGTACCTGAAGTGGATGGCTGATAAGCTATACTATACACAATAACTACGAGTTTAAACAATATATATATATAAATATAATAAATTATCATAAAAACAACGAACTTAATATACATTGACTTTTTATTGAAATTACCTAATTCAAAGTTTTTTTATCACTAGGTATATCTCTTAAAAGTTATATTTTTTAAGAAAATGAAGGAGAATTAAGTTTATTTTGTTTGTCAAATGAGAAAGATGTACTTCAATGTAAAATATTATTCATAACCCAATATTTCTTAGTTTATTTTTAATAAATTGCAAACAGTCACTAAGAATATCATGCTGAAATCTTAAAAAATGAAATATTTTCACAAATGATATACATATTTAGATGTGACATAGGGCGCTTTGAATGTATCTAGTTTTGGTGCTTATGGTCTCCAACTGTATTGTCTGACTCTGTCTGACTCACAGATCAATACTAGGACTGACCGAAACAGAGTACGACCCCACACCAACAAACCACCGCACCAACAAACGATTTTGATACACTTATTTTATGTACCTACTTTTGTATTGAGAGTCATCTCCGTAATACAATTACTCAACGCTTTTCAGCTGCGGAATACCTTTTAAACCTGACTTTCTGACCTTAAATGACAAACAATATGACATCATAATCTCTTGCAATAATATAATGATCTGTTCTAAGGAAGTTTTTATTGTATATCAATCTATAAGGTAAACTGATGACGGTTGAAATCTTTGCAAAATCATTACCGTGTAAAGTTTTCAATTTGCTCACCAATCACGGTGTGTGATGTTCACGACAAACTGCCGGATAGACTTACATAATGTACATACAGTATCGAACAGATTAATTGAAACAAACCTTTTTTAATTGTATTTTCTTAAAAAGTTTTGTAAAATCTTTTGTTTATTATTTATATCTCAAATTAATATCCAATATGATCTCATTTGGGCTAAATCAAAGATTTTACTCCTCTTGGCATCTATTCTACAAGGTTTTGGCACGTGGACGCCTTTTTTTCGTCTCGAAACCTTACCTGAATTATGGACAAAATGAGCTTTTCCACCGTAGTGCAGTCAATTTTAAAGAGCCGATTCTTACAGATTGCCGATATATTATATTTTCAATTAGGTTTATGTCTGGCTAAATTCTTGACCAGTCAAACACAGTTCATTGTTTTTGAGTGAAGAATTTCATCATTTTTTGGATTTGTGGCAGGGGGGCTGAAATATTCCATTACCATTTGACCTTCGTTTTTGTATGTCTGGTACTATCTTTTCCAGTATAATTGGGTGATACTTCTCGCTATTAATCATCTCAGTCACTGAAAGAAGCAGCCCTGATCCATAATACGACGATCACCCCCAAAACATTTATTTTTAGAGGGTGTTAAAAATACGAAAAAAAGGTTTGTTTCAATTAATCTGTTCGATCCTGTATATATTATCAATTACGTGACAAACATTGAAGGCATTCTTTTGCGGCTAATTTTGCAAAGACACGCTACGAGTATGTTAATTCAATTCACAAAGACAAGACAAGCATTCAAATCACACATAATGCAACAATTTATAGTGTGCTTACGTTGAACATTAATAAATTGATCGTGATGCAGTATGAACTGAAGTATATCGAGACAGGAAATGAATTTAAATCAACCAGAGCGTCAATTCCAACCGGAAGTAAGATAGCTTTAACTTTAAATATCACAAGTGTCTGAGCAGAGACGAAGCAACCAATTTCTGTATTTTTTCTGCCCAATAAAAAAGCTTCGTCATCTCACCAATAGATGTCTCAATGTTTCGGAATCGGATCGGAATATATATATATATATATATATATATATATATATATATATATATATATATATATATATATATATATGTATATATATATATATATATATATATATATATATATATATATATATATATATATAAATATATATATATACGAGTACACTCCTTTTTTCCTTTGCCCGCCTTATTATCATCTTTTGTAATTTATGTTTTTTTTAAATGTTTAAGTACTATCTACCCTCTGTTTGCTAACAGCTATATAAGTATGGTATCAAACGATTTGATCAATATCACTAGTCTGTTTTTGGTTGGTTGGAAGTTGGAAGATATTGCTTTTTAGCAATAAGCCCGCCAATGTATTTATTTCTTTTCTGTGCATGAAATTTAAATAAATAAATATAGAACATCAAAGAATATAAGCAGTGTGGTTGTCAATTATGGGTAGAGTTCACCAACTTCGAAACTTCACCAAGTTACACGTGTGTAGAGTGATCACATATCCAACCGATGACGGTCGTAAGCCCCGTAAATACCCAGACTTTTACACCATATTCTTCTTCATCTATGTTGAGAATAAAAACAACTCCTAATTCAGATTTATGAACTAGTATTTGGACACACTTAAAATGTTGTAATCAATATGAGTTTTTTTAAAGATAAAAAATTTCATAATTTGTGTTTTTATTTGTGTTTATATTTATCTACGTATGTATTAAAATTTACATAACACTGAGACAGACTGCCTCATATTCGTGTAATACCTACATAATCGTATTATGTAATAATCATTATCGTCATTCAGAATTGCTCTCCCACGTGTTTAAAATTAATCTAATAGTATTTTGAGATTAGAAAGTCTGTTACATAATATTTTTTTCTCATCTTTCGCCATTTCCCTCATCTGTGTTCTTCTTACATATAGTAGACACTCAATTTTAACACGATTTTTTAATGCTAAGGAAATATATTCAAATGAGAAATATTTTTTTAATTTTTTTTAAAGAGAAATATTTGTGTTTTTATTATTTACACAAATATTTCAATTTCATACTATTTCTGCTAGCCTAAGCGGCCCATTATTAGAAATATGTATCAAATTGTGTAGAGTGGGTTCGAACCGAGAAACTCTGACTTAAGAGTCCGCGACACTAACCACGGGACCACAACCCGACACATGACTCTGTATCCAAATACATTATAATTATTAGACACAGGTGAAAATTTCAGTCTGTACTTACCAAGAAATAGGTATGAAAGTGCTTTTGAGTTATTTTATCACACGTGAAGCTTTTACCTTTGGTGAATGGTCATTCTGCAACCGGTAGTCATGAAGTAGTTATTTTAAGTGATACACAAAGTGACTAACTAACTAACTAACTAACCATCACGCCGCTTCCCCGCAGGGGTAGGCAGAGAGAATAGAGCGCCACACCACTCTGTCCTTGCAAACATTCTTCGCCTCTTCCACGTTCATGCATTTCCTCATACATACCCGCCGATTGTTACGACTCCTAACCTGACCACTTTCAAGTATTTGGCATACCTGATCGTGCCATGTTTTTCTCGGTCTTCGTCTGCTTCTTTTCCCGCTAACATTCGCCTCATAAATTTGTTTTACCGTTCTTTCGTCAAAGTGACAGATGCACGATAAGGAGAGTGTTGCTTTAAGAAAAGTGTTAATTTAAATGCTTCATAAATCACAAAAGTAAAAATTAAATGCTACAATGTTCCATAAAACAATTTTCTGTGAAAATATTAATGGCTTACATTTAAAAATATTAAAGAAATGCTTCAGTCCCTCTGCACATCGATGGAAAGATATCCAACGCACGCGCACGGCATGATCAATGAAACGGAAATCAATTTTGCCTTGGTTTACTTACACACTTGCATGCATTGAAAAACGCATAATTATGACTTTGGCTGTTTTTTAAAACCGCAAGAAGTGATCAAAACTAACGTGCGTTTAATCAACACCAGCACATAGCCACCCTTTTGGAACAATGCATTTTCTCTTTTCTTTTTATTTACGCCCGTAAGACCTTTACATATGTACTATAATAAAGAATATAATATTTTACAGCAATATAATAGGATGCAAGTACAAGAAGCAATATAGATAGTAAAACAATAACAGAACATAGAATAAGACAGCATAACAACATCAATACAAACAAGTGTATGAAAAAGAAGAAAAAAAAGACACTCAAAGCCATCGCAAGAATTCACCTGTCGCCCAAATTCAGGGACATCAAACACTGCTGCTTGCGACGTAAATGATTTGAATAAGCTATGATTTCCCGCAAATGGACTGCTACACCTGAACATAATAAAAGTACTTGCTTAAAATGTCACATTGGTTTTTAGTGCCTAGTATTTTGAAGAAAATTGGTATACTGTACAATAACAAATTGAATGTGTTCTACTTTCAAGTTCCACTTAAAGCTATAAAGCAATCAAGTTTTAATCTACTCGCATTGGCAAAAAAGTGTTACTAGCGTATTATTTGTACATTTCGAATATTGCTATTACATTGTAATATTACGTCATCTAATATTATATTATTTGGATCGATAACCCACTGCCGTGTCGTGGTGGCAAAATAATTATAACGAAATAGAAAGCAAATGTTTTCAGATCGGTAAGGTGTTATTTATAACTTGTATTCGGGTTGGCTATGGGATATCGACCTAATAATGGCGATTTTGACTCTCTACCTTTGTTGAATCGATCTAAAATTTAGATCACTTTTGAACATATTGTAGTCATATAGGAGAAAGTGACCAAGTGCATTTTTTACAAAAACGTGATCATTGACTATTTGATATCTGACTAGCTTAATATTGCCCTGAAAAATACCAAATTAATTTAAATTTGGAAGTATAATATATTGACTTGTTAAAAATGACTAACTGCATTGATGTTTCTTTTCTTGCCAAGCAAAAGTGACTTAAATGGCCCTCCTGAACATTTTACGTTTTGTTAGTTGGTCACTTCCCCCTGTACGACGGTTTTTTTTTTTGCATAAATTGTTTACATTTATAGAACAATTATAAACATATTTAAAATATTTTTTGCAGAGACCTACCAAGCTTCCTTGTGTGTCTTGTCGGTGGAGTTCTTTTTACATATTTTTAAAATTGTTTTTATACATTTTAACCTAATATACACACAAAAAAGAGAGAAAAAAATCTATTTTACAATTTTCATAGAATTTACTCTTGATGATAAAATGAAGGTGGAAAAATTATGTAGGTGTTGTTTCATCATTATAATGCATTTCCACTAATTTCTTCCATTTCTTTTATTATAAAAATTATATCTAATATATTATTTAGTCAGTTTAAAAATATATGTGCATCCCTAATAATAAACGTAGGTACTTAAAAATTCCCAAAACTTTAATAATTTAATTAGTTTTCATTGTGTTTTAATTAAAGTTTATTTTTATTTTTATTATAAACATGACATGTTGTTTTTGTTTTATTTGGTTGATTCATATCGTGTGCTAAATGCATTTATTCATATAAATGACAATTTATTAATTTATTGTTATTATAAAAAGTCCTCGTAGGAAATTTAAAATATTTTTGCAACAAGTAAATGGGTACAATATTCAATATTGCCTATTTAATTAGTTCTGATTCAATTTGAAATTCCGAGTAAAAACTGGAGCAGAGACCTACGCTGAAAATAGCATTCCTTCGGAGAATATTTCCATACATTTTGGGGCAGTTATTAAGGTGAACAGGGCAATTAAATCGATATATTTTAATTAGTGTTATTGACTGTGAAGGATTCCCATGTAAAGGGTGAATAATTGAGACACAAGAATTCAAGCAAGTTTTGGAACTAGCCAAACAATTCACAAAATTTGAGTAATATATGGACGTGTTCTGTTACCCTCTTGAAAGTTTGACCTTGTAACGAAAAGTCCATACAAAAAGGGATAATGTGCATCGTAATCCCATATATCCTACACACATACATTTATAATCACCATTACATAGTACATTACCGTCGCTCCATATTTTATGTGTCCGAAAATCAAATATAAATTATATATATATATATATATATATATATATATATATATATATATATATATATATATATATATATATATATATATATATGTAATAAAATATCTAGGTACCTACCTATACATTTTATTAAGTACTTACATATAGTACCTACATAAAACAGTTCTACCACCAGATGTCGCATGCGTCGCACTGAATAAAACAAAAGACATCAGATATAAAAAAAATAATATTCTGAACTGTCAGAATCAGATAGATAGATAGAAAAATATTATAAAGATAAATTAAGAATAAACTTTAATTAAAAACTTTAATTACAAAGCAACACATTGTTTATTTTATTATTATACACTTACTTTACACATTATTTACACCCAATTTACTAAAGAAAATTATTACCACGTTATATATATATATATATATATATATATATATATATATATATATATATATATATATATATATATATATATATATATATATATATATATATATATATATATATATATATATATATATATATATATATATATATATATATATATATATATATATATAAATATATATAAGTTTAAATAAATAAATAAAATACGTAATGAAATTACGCATTATATGAAATTCATTCAAAATAAGTTTCGATATCAGTTCATTTGAAATTCAAGAGCTTTTGCATATTATCGTGAATAATGAACAGTGAAGGAGAACTTCCAAAACATCTTAATACTGGCAGGAATTCAACTCTACACCCAAGTACCCACTGTTCTTTCTGATCATAATTCTAGAATTGGGAGTCATAATCTCTAAAATGATTAAGCTAAATGCATTTAAAGTATGAATTTTAATTTTTTATTATCATTATTTTGTTTGTATATAAAAATAAGAATTGACACTGGCAGAAACATCCTTTCACTGGGTGACTGCCAAATAAGAAAAAATTTAAAATCTAAAATTGACTGTTACTTTTACCAGGAAATCAGGAGTTTTACCAGGCGAAGACGTTATTGTCACGAAAGAACGCTCCGATTTTGCAAAATATGTAAAAGCTCTTGAATTTCAAACGACTTGATATCGAAACTTATTTTGAGTGAATTTCACATAATATGTTATTTTTAGAAAACTAGTCGAGAAAATACAAAACGATGTTCATATTAATTATATAATAATTTATATAACTATTATCGAATTACGGCTCCGTCGGTGGATGATATTGCGTTGTCTAGGATGAGTATGATTGTTTAATAAATCACAATATAAAAGTTACACGACGCATTACATAATAGCACGCTATATTACACGTTGTAAATTCCTCAATTATTTCTACCATTCTCCATCGCGAATAAAGCGATTCGATGTGGAGCGTGCAATTTCTTATTTCTTATTTTAGTATTATACATATTTACTTTGATTAACCCTTTGAGAACCGTGAAACATATTAATATAAATAATATTAATATGTTTCATTTATTGTTTCGGCATTAACTTTGTGGTAAGACATGTTACAATGATTAAAGAAAACACTTGTTTTAGTTATTATACAGACCTGAATGATGGAAGTTTAACTTCTGAAACATGTAGTCTATAATAAAACTCAAGTGGTAAAAAACAAGTGTTTTCTTTAATCATTAATATGTTTTATTTTACATTTCCCCTATTTTTTGTTTGTTATACTGCTAACATTTGTTATATTATATTCATGTTTGTTATGTTATATGACATGTTTGTTTGAACCCAGATTTGTATACAAGGATATGAACACACCTAAAATTCGTGGAACTGTTTCGGCTGACCCGAGTTCGGTTAATCGGTGTTTCACTGTACAGAACACTCCCGATTTTCCAATATGGAAGGTAAAAAAAAGATTTCCCGGTTTATCCGAAAAAATGTAAAAAAAGAGAAATGTTTAATTGTGCTGTACACGCTTATGTATGCTTACTTGCTTAGTAAGACACACGTGTTGACAGCGTGTAACGACTAGAGACAACAAACCCAAAAATACATATTTTGGACTTATTTTTTTATGTATGATATCACAAAGTATTGTTTGGATTAGAGATGGGTAAGATCTGATAATTTAGAAGATCCACATCAGTGAATCCGTATTCTAATATACCGAAACAATGGATCTTTCGTCGGACAAATCACACCGGTAAGACCAGAGAATTTTATCACTAATATTATGACGACTACGAAATAAAAAAAGGTTGTCAAGGTATTTTACAAATATTTTAAGCCATAAATTTGACATAATATAAAGTGAGATATTATTATTCTATCACTGCGGACAACAAATGTATTCGGCCCTCAACACGTGTTTCGACATTTTAAATACTATTGTAAAATATTCTTGTTTTTATAAAATATTTTTTTAATGACTCAAATGTCTCGGATAATCCGCTTCCCAAATTAACCCGGCCCCGGAAAATCGGAAGTGTATTGTATTTGTACGGTAGTGTGTTATTTAGGGTCTCAATATAACTATCCTTTTTTTGGTAAATACCACGTATTTTAATTCCTTCAACATCTAAAGAACATATACCTATTATATTTAAGTTAATTTCAATTAATAACATGGATAGATACTATAACAAAGTGATTGCTGAATGTTTTGTGAAATGTTGTCATGTTTAAAAAAAAGTACCCACCTAAATGTTTTGTAAAAATTCCCCAACAAATTTGAGTAGGTACTTGCGGGTTTTAAATGGTTAGTTTTATTAATGAAGTGGCCGCGTTTGTACATTTCTAGGCGAGCAGGAAGAGTTTTCTGCATTTTGTTGTCCAATAGCCAGACTGTCAGCCAACTGGATTCTAGACATGGCGAACTCGATACAATTATTAGGAATACCACCTGCAATAACCTGCTTTCTTATCTAAAGTAAAGTTGAAAGTCTTTCGAAATGAGTAGTACATAAATAAATATTAGGTACCTGCGCATGCTCGCGTCAGCGTGTCTTCTGGGAAAGCTTTTCTATGTACCAATGAGCTGAACGCAAAAATATGGCCTCTACTCACTTTTTATTTTTAATAAAAAAATATACTTATACTGTAAATGAAATTAATTTTCTAAACGGTTAAAAAATATGAAAAAAAAAAAAACATTAATTGGTCATTGTCGTGCTCTACGTAATCCGTGACGTAGCAGTTGTTTTCAATTATCGATTATGTGTATTTTTCCCACGCAATCGAAATATATTTAAATACATTTTGTATCTAATTTCAATATATTTTTAAATTTCCTTACTTTTCATTAACTATTTTCTTTTCAAAACCATACAATTATTTCGAAGAAAAACATTTTTCAATAAAAAATGGCGTTTTAAGCAAAAAACTCATTTACGTAAAACATAACCTGGCTTTAAAGAAAATTAAGTTGCGGGCTATCGATTATCCCCCCTTAAGGAGACTACGGATTTTGAACTAATGAACATATATATATTTTTTTTTCATACTGATTTGATTTAATGATTTTCGTATTAATAGAGATATTTTTGTTGAAAAAAATATTTTAAGAATCCAATTATGATATTTTGTACCTACTTTCTTATTTCTATGCTTTGTATCTATGATACTTTTTGTGTTTTGAAGCTATTTCTAAACTAGGAATTAATTTCTCGCCTTTCTTAGCTCTTGTACGCAATGCATTTCGATGTCTGCCGACCACGACACTTCCTCAATGTGCTCAATACCAAACCTGATCAAGCGTTACACGAAGATGATTTTTATTTATTTGTTTCGTTTTCGAAACTAACGTAAAAACGTTGAAATGTAAATTAATTTTCCGTATAAACTAATGAAGCTTCCTAAATAAACCTTACGTAAACAAATACTTTACATAACGGCAAAAATTATCAAATAAATCGTTCTGTTATGACGATATTGACTAAATGATTAAATAATATTTTGTTTATTGATTTTATTAACATGTTGTCAATATCATTCTGTCTATAAAAATAAGTAACTTTAACATATTGTTTGTAAATCTATATATTTTTATATATATATATATATATATATATATATATATATATATATATATATATATATATATATATATATATATATATATATATATATATATATATATATATATATATATATATATATATATATATATATATATATATATATATATATATATATATATTAACTTATCCTTTTCTTCTAAACCTTATCTGGACCAAATGGTGCATAGGGCACTGCACCTTATTGACCAGTGTTTTCTTTAATGTCGGGAGTTGGAATAATCGGCGGATATGTATGAGGAGATGCATGAATGTGAACAGGCGAAGATTGTTTGCAAACAACACATTGGTGTGGCGTTCTCTCCACCTACCCCTGCGGGAAAGCGGTGTGATAGTTAGTTTTTCTTAAATAAATGCAAGGTGATCAATCCTGCGGTTCAGATACCAGTCCGGGGTAATATTAAGTAAATATTGGATTAAAAATTAATCATATTTTTATTGACCCCCCTATGGGAATCGAACTGGGGCCTTCAGCATATCGCTCACTCCTTTCAAGAACGTCATAAATCAAAAAACTCGATTTTTCAGGAGAACGTTTTTAATGTTTTAAAATATAACACAGTGTATTAAAAATAGATATCAAGCCTATTATTGACCTTTTTTCTGTGCAACAGATCTTTTTAGGTAAAACCTGAAGGTTTTTTCTCCATTTGAAAAATATTTAATATATTTCAAAAAATAATTAAACAATACATTTTCTTCAAAATGAAAAAACTAAATTTCTGCCCTGTAGCGGGTAAATATTAAGTCAAAAATATGCCTCTTTTGCTGGGATATAGTACATTTTCTGGGCATTCCGAAAACATGCACAACTGAAAATTGACGATTTTGGATTTATGATGTTCTTGAAAGGAGTGAGCGATATGACACTAGCCATTACTATTCACCATTGGCTGCGGATAAGTATTAGAAGAAGATAGCACTGGTAATTTCATTATTGATCAATTTTGAAAAAGGGAATTTAAATTTAAATGTAATTTAGAATTTTACATTTCATAACATTAAACAACTTTATGAATATCTTTAAAATTATTTCTTCAAACCCTTATCCGCGCCTCAATGGTACATAGGACACTACATCACGTAAACGCAGTGTTATCTGAAGGAAAGGTGATCAGCCCTCAGCTCCAGGTACCAACCAGTCCAGGGTACTTAATACTGGGATAAATATTACAGTGAAAAGATCACTTATGTTTATTCGACCCTCTCTCTAAAATTAATGTTCCTTTTCCCAAACGTTATCATTTTCCTTCAACCCCAATATGGTGGTCAATAAACTGAGATCTTTTTATTTTTTTTAGATGGTAATTGCATTTATTATTTACCTTGCTTATTATGCACAAGGTTTATAGATCATTTAGTGGATTTTTGTTTCTTCTAGCTAATTAAATATGTTTTTATTTGAATCTGTATTGGGAACAGGAGGGATAATCTAGTGTGGGCCAATCAGGAACTTCTCAGCATTTGTTCATTGCACTGACTGAGACCTTATGGAAGCAGGATAAATCCAAACTTATTAAAATAGCACTCTACTACTTGGACATTAATGAAACAGGATTTAAAAATACGGGATAAATTATGATGACATTCTCAGACACATTGGTGACAATTCCTATTCTGTTTATGACAGCGTAGATGTGACCTTGTTAAACATAAAATTTCCAACCATTTATTTAGAATTCCCCAAAATAATACAAAGTTTTTAATGTTGAATAATAAATAAAATACACATATTTAAACACTGTTGTAATAAGTAAATTAAAAGTTTCTTGAATGTTTTTTGCTGATACTTTGTGGCACATTTTATAAAATGAAACTATAACTTTGTTTAAAATCACTTCTATGGTAAATACTCTCCTTATCTATCATCATTCACTTTGTGTAATACCACTTTAAAAAACACAACTTCATGACTACCGGTTTCAGAATAATCATTCCATCATCAGCTTAAATGTTGACTCAGAAAATCAGGTAAAAAAAGTGTACATTTTATCTGTTGATGGAATGCTTATTCTGAAACCGGTAGTCATGAAGTAGTGTTTTTCAAAGTGGTATTACACAAAGTGAACGATGAATGATAAGGAGAGTGTTATATTACCATATCACAAAGTTAACATTGCTTTTAAAATTAAAATAAAACATTTATGGTAGTTTGGTACTTTTTTCATACTGGTTTCGACAAACACCATATCATATTCAGGGATGGATATGTAGGTACATATACTCTGAATGTATGGAAACATATATGTGGATTTTTTTCTGTATACAGTTTTTAAACAGTAAATTGTTATTGATATTGTGATATTGTTATTGTATTTATGTAGCATAATATCCCCACTATAAATATCAGAAATAAATAAAGAAGCAGAGGACGACCGAGGAAAACTTGGCACAATCAGGTATGTCAAATACTTGAAAGCGGCCGGGTCAGGAGTCGTAATAATCGTCGGGTATGTATGAGGAGATGCATGAATGTAGAAGAGGCAAAGAATGTTTGCAAAGACAGAGTGGTGTGGCGTTCGATTCTCTCTGCCTACCCCTGCGGGGAAGCGGCGTGATGGTTAGTTAGTTAGTTAATACAATATTTGGATAATATTCAAAAGAAATTTTTATAACTGATACTTATAATGTTTATTTGCACATAAAAATAGTATAAATATTCCTTCAGCACTTTCTCAAAAATACAATTAAATTGTTCAACACTAAAACGGTCATGAAAAGGAGCCAAAACACACCAATGGCAAGGGCACTTAGGGTTGCACACCCATACCCGTATAAGACATAAGTGCAACATGAAAATATACATTACAGGGAAAAAATATCCTTCTTCTTTATGTAGATCCTAGGGATTTCTTTGTGCCTCCGCATGTCGCTCTTGGGATGTCGATCCCAGCTGCCTTTCCATCTTTTCGGAGGTCTGCCTGGGGGTCTGCGTCCTTCAGGGTTGCCTTGTAGGGCGATACGTGGAAGTCTGTGTTCTGACATTCCAAAATATCCTTGATTTTTCATATTATTTTTTGACATCTCAACATAGATGAAGAATATGGAAGTCTGGGCATTTACGGGGATTATATTATAGGCTAAGTGATCACTTTACACATGTGTAACATTCACCAATTCTACCCATGATTGACAACCACACTACTCAAATTCTTGGAAGTTCTATTATATGATCCAATTTTGATTGTATGAGAATCACTAAAATTTTCACTAAAGATATCTATTGGTGAGATGAAGAAGCTTTTTCACCGAGCAGAAACCCTTGTGTGAGGTTCGAATCCTGCTATATAATTACATACGTGAGAAACGTCAGAAAATATACTTTTCATTTTATTATTTTAGCTTATAATTATAACTGATGTATTTCTTCACAGGCAATTAAATGGAACAGGGGCGAAAACTCCTTGGAGCGCTTGAGGTAGCGGGGGCTGCACTGTTCACTGTAGGTTTAGTCCTCAGAAGTGTTCACCAGAAACTCCGCCCTGCTCTGCAGGCCCCTACAACACCTCTCAAAGGACGCTTGTTTCTGGTAAGGTCCTATGACAAAATTCTGCAGCAAATGCTCTGATAATCAACTAACTTTTTTAACAAATTTGTTGGTTCAATTTTTTTCTTCAAATGGCATCTTTAAAAAAATATATACTGAGGAATGAGGCCGCTGTGTAATGAATTCACAGTGCAGTAAAGAAATATGTTGTATCGAATTACATCATTTCCAAGTTCTTTTATTTTAACACTTTTATATATTAACACATTTCGGACGGGTGTTTTTATGCCTTCGGACCGGTGACGACGGGATTTTATAATTGTGTACATATAGTTTAGACCTCAATAAAGAGATTGGTACATAATATTAATTTGAAAACATTAAATAATTCCTTCTTTTCGGAAATTGAAATGAGGCCGGTGCAGAAAATAAAAATACCCTTATCGTCCGTAAGCATCAATCAACCGAATGGGTAGAAATACCTTTTCCATCCTTAGTGTGTTAAAAGCATTTTTAACTTTGTGGTATGGCAATATAACACTCTCCTTATCATTCATCACTTAAAAACATTATTTCATGACTACCGGTTTTAGACTTTTTATATCCTTTGATGTGGTGCAAGTAATTTGGAAAATATTGAATGCTTTTTTCAGTCATTTGAAAATCGCTTATCATACCCCATACGATATGTAATCCCATTGAACCATAAAATTGTATTTTGTCTGTGTACTCCACACAGTGTGTTACAGTTTTGCAAAAAAAAGGTATTTCAACAAATAATTACAGTCATACTCAACGGCTTAGCAACCATCCTTAGACTCAAATTAATTAAAAAAATATATATTATTACAACATACATATTTACCAAAATAAGTTATGACAAACCTTATTAACCTCTTTGTGCGTACCGCCTCAACTGTGGGGTCATAAAATACCAGGTCAGAAAGCGTGTTGTGCCACAATTGGGGTGTAGTGACTATTTTTCAGATATTTCCAGATTATGTCAGGATTTGGACTACCAAACTCTTCTATCAATGATACAACACAATCAAATCATTATCGGATAGTTATATCTTTTACCGAGTGAACAAACAATGTTTTGAAATGTCATTAATATCGTACTATGAATTTTTCACATTTCATTAATTTTTCCCTAAATTTGAATTGTGTTGTCAGATGAAGGATGCAATGAAAATTTTGAAATTTGACTTGAAATCATGGGTAGAATGTGTATAGAATGATCACTTTCAAAAAAAAAAAAAAAAATTATGTTATAAATAAAAAAAAAAACTTAAGCCAGTCAATGACAATTCATAAGCCCTATAAATACTAGACATATGGATATGGAGATGGCTCTATAAAAAAAAAATATGTTGATATAAAAATAAAATATTAAATGCTCTTATCTCAGCGATGAGTATGAGTTGATCGGTTACAATATTTAGATTTTATATGTAAGGAGTATTTTTACTATGATTACCTAACTTTACAGTATGGAATTTGACTATATAATCGAAATATAAACTATGTTTACACAATAGGTCATAGGGGCCGATCACCCTTTGGGTTGCGAGCTCTCTGTCCAGCTCTTGAACCAAGAATGCAGAGTGGCATGTATTGGAGCGTCTCCCCTCCGGCCGGCGGGGCTCCCCTGGAGCGCCCCCTACTACTCGTGCGCCTCCTGCCGCCCCCACCAGCTGGCGCAGATATCTCAGCAGCTGGCCAGAGAGATGGGACAACTGGACGTCGTGGTTTGGGCGCCCGAGGAAGTCCAGTCTGGCGACAAGACACCTCTCGATCAAATTGCAAGGATTGTGAATGATGACCTCATGAAACATTTCCATGTTAGTATCATGAAATTTTGTTCGCCTTCTTATGTATTTTTCATTCACAGAATCTGAATGTCTTTGCTGCCATGTGTGACTCCTGCTCCCAGATTTAATTTGTCATCATTATCATCATAGGCACCTCATTGAAATATGTTTAATGATTTATTTTAACATAATGAAAAATTGGCAACTCAGTAAACGTCAAATGGTGTTATTTTTCATCTTTCATCTTGTATCATTAAAAATTAGGCAATAATTGGAAAAAATACATAATAAATGGACATTCGTGCTATTATAAATACAATAATTGGAATTCAAATGTATGATTTACAATATAGATGTGTGTTTTGGCCATATTTTTTGACAGTTAAGTAAAAAGACCATGGAAAATTTAGGGAATATTCCTAGGGTAGTTAGTTACACACTTTAAATTATTCTGTTGTCTGTAAAAATTTCATTAAAAAAATTGCCATATTGAAAAAAATGTTTGCTTCAATTTAAGTACTTAAATCTTGAGCTACGATAATTCCACTATAAAAAATTATGACTTTCAAAAGAATAAGTAGTGTAGTAAGTGTGAATGAGTGCAGGATACAGGGGTGAGGATCTGATGAATTTCTTTTTTCAATCTATATTATCATGTTACCCGTGGTTGGGACCAAATCACTGCATTATTAAAGCAGACAAATTAAAAGCATAGGCTCACCACAAGTATTCTAAATTGTCGCCAAAATTATGCAAAAAAAAGTAAGAAAATTAAAAAAATATATTGTTTTATAGGTGGTGTCCCAATTCGTACCTGTACTAGCCAAGACACAACACGGAGGCCACTTTGTGACTGTGCAGCCATTTGCAATGCCTTCTGGATCCTTTGCAGCCACAGGAGTAGCTATCACAGCTCTGGCGGACACTCTGGTTCACCAAATGGACTTGTGAGGACAATTTTAAACTAGCTCAAAAATGAAAAAAAAGTTTAAAAATGACAACAATTTTATTTATAAGTAAAAAAAATAATAAATACACTGACGTTTATAATCCACCATTATATGTTTAGTACACTTTACACAATATTTATCAAATGTTTCATAATACAGTCAATTCCACTTAATGGAACACTTCGGAGCGAGGACATTTTACCAAAGTAAGCTAAAATTAAATAAGAAATATTTTTGTTTAATCATAATGAAAATAATTTTGGATTAGTTATAAAGTGGTATTTTAATTTAGTATTACCTCAAAGGCCTTTCCATGTGATAGTGAAATAAAACCATGTGAATTAATTCCGGCGAAAGAAAATATCTCAAAATTACTTGGTCAACAAAAAGTGATGTTACTGAATATGGAAATTTCAAAAATCACTCTCGCTGCAGCATTTAATACTGATTGCAGTCAAGTAATCCAATTGTTAAATAATTGACTCTAGATATTACAAACGCACTAACCCATTGGACGGGCAGAATCAATTGGCAGATTCTTGTGAATGACCTCAATCTGCCTTTACATTAAAATTTGTAAAGGAAAATTAGAATACTTAACGTTGAATACTTAATGTAAATATTAAAATATAAATTGTAAATTAACAATAAATTCTGGAGATAAAACAATAATACAAGTCAAAAAAATATGTAAATGTACAGGAGTTTGTATAATTTATTTTTGCAGAAATGCATCAAGTATACTCGTCTTTTAATTAAGAAACTTCTACTAAATGGGCACAGATATTCAATGCTTTTTTATCTCCTGGTTACAGGTATATATAGTTCTTCTCATCCTCACAGCCTTCACTTTCATTATGACATTATAAATTGTAATCTATTACCGAAAATTGTTCACAATCAAAATAAAAAAATAGCAATGGTAAACATTGAAACTATAAACATATATGATTTATCATATTCTATCACAAATTTACTGTTCCCGTTAAGCGGAATATTGATTAAGTGATGGTGCCTATCTGAAAGAGATAAGAATAGGCTGAATGCGTTGGAGATGTGGATCTATAGAAGAATGCTCGGGATATCCTGGAGAGATCACATCTCCAACGACAAGGTGCTACGATTGATCAAGGAAAGAAAGCACCTACTCACGACTATCTCCAAAAGACGCGCCGAATGGATAGGCCACGTGCTAAGACAAGAGGGTTTCCTGCACCAAATAATAGAGGGGATGATCGAGGGAATAAACGCCAGAGGACGCCCACGCCGCAATTACCTAAGCGGCTTATACGAAGACATGGGCTGCTCGACGTATGAGGAGCTGAAGAGGACTTCCGAAAATAGGCGAGAATGGCGAAAGAGATGTCATCTATTGCTACAGACCAATCCGCAGGATTGAGACCAAAGAGAGAGAGTTGTATTCTACTATTTGTCCTAAATAAATGGCTGTGTCAATCAACCAATAGTGTAACTAAGCAGAATCGACTGTATATGTATATTATAATTAAGTATATGCATATTTAGCTATGTTGAAGATAAAAAAAAAACACTCATAGAACTCAATCATATTGAAAAATATTTGTTTAAGTAAATTATAGTACATAATATGTAATACAGAGAAGTAGTACAAAAAAGCTTACAAAGACACAAGGGAATGTGATTCCTGGTAACATTTTTACAAGGTTTTAAGAAATTACGCAAGAAAATTAATGCTGGCATTTACAATATCGGACGAACCATGATTAATTATAATTATATTCTATTATTATTGGCAATCAAATTTTATTTCTAGAAAGAGATTTGTTACATTAAAAAATACAGATATGTTGTGATGAATGTTTTTAAATAGGTATACAAAAATTTATTAAGACCCAACTTTTATTAAGGATAAATTAGCTACATAAGAAAATGCGGGGATGTTCCCATAAATAACTTCCTTTTCTGTAAATTAAATTAAATATTCAACTTTAAAACACACATTTTCTATACATTATATGGGCCAAATTTGCAGCATGTTCTCGTTTACTTCAAACACGCAAAACATTTAAAATGTAACAAGTCTTTTGAATCACAAACTGTCACAATATGTTGCGAATGGCTGTTATTTATGGAACAATTTAATATACAGTGAAACTCGGTTATAGCACTGTTGAAGCAACAGAGACAGTATTGAATTATTAGTAATATTGCAACTTGATAAGTCATTAAAAAAACATACTTGAGTAAAATTATAAATAGAACCGAGATTCACTGTGTATGGCATTTTGGTACACACCTTTATAGCATTTCGATACACCCTATAAACAAAGTCGCAAATGTAAAATGAGAATAAGAGTAGTTGATACTACATGACTGAATCAAACTATTTTTAGTTTTAAATGTTAAGACAATAATCAAAATCATGTAGTAAATAAGTTAATTAAATATAAATAAAACATAAGTTATTGAGCTGAATTTCACGTGTGTGGTTTTGTATATACAATTTCATTATTGTGCGTAAAATTGATAATAGAGATGTAAAATCCTGGATAATTTTTATGGATGTTACCACAGACAGTTAACATATAAGCAGGGCTTTTTCCATGTAACGTACCGCCACATTTTTCACGGATAAATTGAATTTTTTTGAAATTATCAAAATCAATTAGACGAAACAATGTTTGCACTTACGTAATTACAACCTTTATTTATATGGTTCGTCAAAATGATAGAAAAATTTCCTTTAAATTTTATTAAAATATTTTATTTTTTTAGTAAAAAGCTTGACATAAAGTGAGTTCCAGGACCTTTTTTGTTTAAAAAAAAGCCCTGCATATTAGGATTATTTTTTGGATTAAAAATGACTTTATTTATAGAGTGCATCGATTTCGGCAGGTTTTTATTCAGACACTTAGAGTACATTAAACATACTGGAAAGGAATACACGAGGTATATGTAACGGCTAACTAGAGGGAGACGTAACGTTCAAGGGCCACCTCTGTCTTCCTGTTGCAGGAGCGGCACTGTCAAGCTGACTCGGGTGGTGCGGCGCCCCGCGCGGCGGGGGGATGAGGAGGACCGGGGGGAGTCGGCGGCCGCCATTCTGCGGGCCGTACAGACGGGAGACTCGTGTGTCACTCTGCCTCCTGCAAGACAACACATTAAAAATACATTGAGGTATAATGAAATAGCAAAATTTACCTTTAATTCATGGCAAGAAAATATCAACATCGAAATTTCACATTTTTGCACTAACTTAGAGATGTAATACCTAACCTAAGGAAGGCGTAATTTAAAAAAAAATTCCAATTCGCAGATCACATAGGTTGAGTAACTAAAACAATAATACATAAAGGTTATCTTCTTTGCAATATACCTGTGATAAAAATCACGCGATGTTATCTGTGAAGTTGGTTGAACGTTTTTACTCGTTTTCCAAATTCTTTCATGGGAATAGCATAAAGTAAAAAGTGCCATTGACACCGGACACTATTTTTTTCACTTTTGCTTCATGGCTTAGATTTATGAGATTTTTTTGTAAATTTCGAGGCGAGACTAATCCAAGATGGCAAAAATAAAAAAAATCATATTTAAAAGTTCAAGCGGGTAGATAATTGATCACAGTGACCCGCGGGTCCCTCGATCGACATCCCTGACCTAACCTTTACTAATCACCACAGTGCTCACACATCGCTCACTCCTTTCAAAAACGTCATATATCAAAAACTTGATTTTTCAGGAGATCGTTTTTAAGTTTAAGAATATAATGAAATGTATTAAAAATAAATATCAAGCCACTTATTGAACTTTTTACTGTGCAACAGATCTTTTTAGGTTTTTTCTCCATTTGAAAAATATTTAGTATATTTAAAAAAAAAATTAAACAATACCTTTTCTTCAAAATGCAAAAACAACGCTTTCTACCCTGTAACGGGTAAATATTAAGTTTAAAATATGCCGCTTTTGCTGGGATATAGTACATTTTTTGGGCATTCCGAAAACATGCACAACTGAAAATTGACGATTTTTTATATATGACGTTTTTGAAAGGAGTGAGCGACATGTTCGTGAGAATCAGAACTATGGGGTTAATCAATATGGGAGATATAAAGGAATAAATTATTTTTATTTCAATGGAACGACAAAACCAACAATTTGTGATATCATCAATTGTAATGTTATCATTTGTTTCAACTGCGAGAGTTAGAAACACAAAATTTATAACTTATTTTACTGTCGATTTAACATATTTATCAAATGTGCGAAACTAACAAGAGTGGCTCTTTACACATTGGTTTTGACAGCATTGTCACCAACTGGCCAAAATCATGCACATGCATAATGATGCATGTTACCATCTTATTGAAATAAGATGGTAACATGCATCATTGCAATTTTGCAAATGAAAATTATAATTTAGTTATTAATATAAAAAGATTTTCAAACTATTTGTGCACAATTTGAAGCACATTTTCAAAACGTCCTTCAAATTTTCGTAAATGTGACAACTGTATAAATAAGTTTATTTACTTTTTGTCATTTATCCAAACTGTTGAAGCTGTCATTAGTTTTTCAGTTGTTTTTTTTTTAATGTATGTACATTATTTAATCAAATCTATCTTTCAGATACTTAAAGAGAGAGCTGGGACATGTATGGAATCAAAAAATATTACGACAATGGAAATTAGCATAGTATATTTTATAAAATTTTAGAAAATAAGTTAAAAATTATTTATTTTGTAATCAAATAAAGGGATTGAAATTTGAAACGACTTGTTATTTGTTAAACACATATTATTATTAAATAATTATTATACAAAATTTATATTATTAAAATACTTTTTGAAGATGAGGGATTTCTACATCTAAAAAAAATAAATGGTATTTGTTTTGTACATTAAATAAATTAGTTTTCCAAAACTGTTGAATTTCAATAATAAATGTATTCGCAGTGTAATATCCGTATTCATAAATCATGTAAATATTTTACCTTTTAATGGAAAATCCATACAGTAAAAAGATATTCTAGGGCAGTCCTAACCTATCCTGTACTATCCCTCATCAAGTTAAAATCATCATTAACTCTACTAAATTACCATCCGCCTCCGTAGTGTAATGGTCAGCACTCTAGGCTACCATTCTGGAGGTCCCAGGTTCAATTCCCGGAGGGGGAAGGGGTTAAATAATTATAAGTGATTTTTTCATTCTAATATTTATTCAATATTACCCTGGACTGGTACCTGAATTAGGGGGCTGTTCACCTTTCCTTCATGTGTTGACAATCAAAATAAAACTGTGTTTATATGATGTAGTGCCCTATGCACCATTGGGGTGCGGTTAAGGTTTTGAAGAAGGAAAAACAAATTACCATCGCTCTGGACCCTAGGTTCTAAGCGTGTGTGACAACGCTGTCTTGTAAGTGTCAGGGGGGCAGTGTGCAGTGTTATTACACATTTAAATATAATTGCGGTAATAGGTGTTTCAGATTTGCGACAGAGGGTAAGTAAAAAAAAATGGGGGAAGGGAGAACTAAAAAATAATATGAAAAACAATTGTATTTAAAAGTTCAAGCGGGTTGGATAATTGTCACCGTCTGACCCGCGGGTCCCTCATTAGCCATCCCTGCTATTGACTCTTGTATCAAAAACCAAAAGCGAAATCGGATTTTCACATGATGAGCGTAAGATACGGGAAGTGTAGATCGACCTAATGTCTTTTCTTTTTGTGTGGAGTTTTCATTACTAGGTCAAATAGGAACAGGATTTGTACAATCAAATATAAGCATCAATATCTTTTATTCCATCATTATACCTAATAAATATCTATCTATTGAGCACCTACAACTGCTATTGCTAAACTGATCACCAGCTCGCAACCGGCGCACTCAATTTTTTCCAAGCGTGCCTTTGCTGTACAGTTGCAAGCCCGATGGCATGGAATGAAAAAAAAAAAACTAAAAATACTATTTTTTTGAAAAATCATTTAATAATACCTGTTTCCTTAAACCACTTCACATCGAATTTTGGTGAGAAAATTCGTCGGTGCAGGAAATCATCAACAAACAACTCGAAACAGGACTACCTGAATACTGCTCGGGTTAGTCAATGAAAACAAATACATAATTATATTTGGCTCGGGCAAATCAATACCACCAAGTTGGAATACGATTTGCCCGAGCAGCACTGAGACTCATCAATGCAACACAAACTTCTTGCCCGAGTCACGTGAGGGATAAACTGGCAACTGGTTAGTCAAAGCACCCTTGGTGTAAAAATTATTTGAAAAAAAAATGCTTAAAAATCAATTTTAGTGCATCTACATAAAACTGTTTAATTTTCAAACCAGTCGATAATAAGAATGAACAATTTTGGTTTGCGAGTGAGGAATAGAAAGAAAAAACATAAAATAAAATAAATAACCAAAATATCAGAGTAATCATAGTTTGTACTTCTCACCTCTCGAGATGTTTTTAAGATGTGTAGTCTACGGGTAGCTAGTTACACCGTTGTCCTATTTGTGTCACCCGCTAATCTGTTCACTACACTACTGATCACAGGTAGGTTCAGAACGGATCCCAGCACTGGTACTCTCCGCAGGAAGTTTATGGCCACAGGGAAAAATCCACTGAACAATAAAACGAACCCGTATGTCTCGGCTATCATTCCGATAATAGGCCACCCGAGCAATACCACAATAATTCCACCGAAAAAAGCAATAGACGCCTTAACTTTGTGCTTTTGAAAGAAAAATCTAAAAGTCCTCTCCAAACCGATCACACAGGCCAAACCGCATATAAACAAAATATTTCCTATAGCGAGCAAACCCTTGTCGAATAGGAGTAACACACCCAAAAAAAGAAACGTAATTCCAAAACCGGCTAACCCAACACCGATTTTTTGAGTGTCTGTTATTTCAAACATTTTGTTGGTAATTTTATTGCACGGAGACAACTAATTTACTAATGTCCATAACCTTTCTTTTGAAGATCCACGTCATTCGTTTGCGTTTAGAGCCCACCCTAACCTGAAATACTTCGAATACAATAACAGATAAAACGCAAGATTGATTGTACAGATAAATCAATTCACAAACGGATCACAAGTGAAAATAGGATATATTGTTGCAAATTCAATACGTATTCCGACAAAAAACAGAAAATAAATTGATAAATTGTCAACTTGATAAAAATTGACAGTCCGCCACAGATAAAAACGTAAATCTCAAGCAATGATAATATAGGTGGGTAGTACGTAGTCTATGATTGAAGTTATCTGTCATCGTGTTATGGTTTGTATTTTTACTTAACACCCCAATATTGAAAAAAAAAACAAGAAGTATGTGATGAAAAGTCAAAAGTCTGAATTTTCGGCGTGACATTTATTTCCGTCAGTTTCGGTTGTGTTTAATATAGACAATTTTATTTAAGTATGGCCCGTTGCCACGTTGATTTATGACGTTGGTCAATTTCATAACCAAATAGATGTTATTAGCCATGGTAAGATTTTTTTTGTTGAAAAATGGTGCATGTGTTTATATTTATAGGTTATCTTTTTTCTGCTAGTTAGTATGCGATGTAACAAAATTGTTAACTCGTCACTTTTTTTCAATCACACTGCGTCATTGCCTTTTTCAATAAATATTTTTTTATCTTTAAAAAATTTACACGTACTTATGATTTAATTAACTATGTTAAAGTTTTACTATATTTTGGTTTTTAATTTATGCCATTAGTTTCTGGCGATCCATCTGCTTATTGACAGGTGATTCAAGACTCTTCCAAAACTAGTACTGTAAACCTAAAATCAAAATATATCTATACTTATGTAATTATGAAGTCAATGCCACACCATTAGTCAAATAGTTAACTTATTTCCTAGATCAAAGTAATTTTTTTGTAATATGACATGTGTTACTTTCAGGAATTCGATGGATTCAGCGATGATGAAGACCGGGAAGCCAGAATGTACGCTTTGTTACATTATGTAGATACTGAAACTACAGAGCAACCCGTGTCTTCTAGCGATGTAATACAGTTAAATACTCTCAACTTTCATCATGATGGATCTAGTGTTGCCAGTAATGATGGCTTGTCTATCAGTCAAAATTTAACAGTCGAACGTACAACCGGTAATACTGAAAAGACTAACACCCCCGTCATTCCAGAAATTCCTCTCGATGATTTCAGTATTGCAGTTTCAAAAGACAATACAAATAATATTGTAAACCAGAAGACCAGTAAAAGTTCAGATTTCTCGGAAAACTCGCATTCAGAACTTCGCGAATGTAGAGTTGTCATTGTTAACCCTACTTGTATTGAAAATCAAAATGTCCAAGTTAATTTAGTTAACTCCGACGCTGGTCATTTTGAGAGCACAAATAAAAGTGTGACACATGCGGGAAGGTACTGGGCGGAGAATCCCGGGACGATAACCAAAGAGGTTAATTCAAAGTATAAAAAGATTAATAATACTGTAAAGGGCCCCCCGACTCCTAATGTGGAAAAGGGATCTGGATCAATTATAACCCTTACCGACAAGAGATCATCCAAGAGAAAGACCTCCGAGTCTGTAAATCTAGATCAGACTATCGAATCTCTCACCTCATCATCGCCGGCAGAGAAAGATCTGGTCCAAAAACGCTCATCGAAGAAACAGCATCCTGGTTCTGGGAATATCCCAATCAAATCATTGCTCAAATCTGTTGATGTTTCAAAATCTCCAAAGAGTAAATCGCCTTCTGCTGAAAAAAGTAAAGTTCCTGTTCTTAAAACTCTAAATTCTCCATCTCCGAGCAAGAAAGGAAGGCAACTTTCAAATTTCCTTCAAATAGGTGAAGAAGTGCATACTAGAGTGACTCCCACTCGAATTGCTCTTAGTCCTAGAACTAAACGTAGAAATGCAGAAATCAAGAAAGCTTTCAATGCTCTTAAAGAGAAAGCCGAATTAAAATTAAAATTAAAATATGCTAAGGTTATGAAAAATCCTTTTTTCAAACGAGTAAAAACCGATCCGAACGTTATACACGTGGATAGCAGCGATGATAACGATTCAGTGGTCGAAGTTGAGGTTCCTAAAGTCCGCCCCACTACCATAGATCTGGACAGTTCTGACGAGAACCCCTCGGATGACGCCAATCGCGCTGCGGATATTACTAAAAAGTCACCTCACCCTGTAATGTCAACTTCCGGTACGCAAACTGATAATCGTTCGAGAACTGAAGTGGCTCCGCACAGTCCTGTCCCATCCATCGTGTCCTCAGTCTCTGATGACTTTATACAAGGCGATTGTTCCAGTCTGAATCTTTCACATGAAACTTCTAACTTTACATTTAACTTTGGTTTGCACGGCACAGACTTATGTGACGTGTCCATCGAAAGTACTCCTGGCAAATCACGAAAAAAATCAAAGAAGAATTGTTCGACATTCACAGAAACGGAAGACATTATCCAGAAAACAACTTCGGCATTGACATCTCTTAGTAAAAACACTGAGAATATTCCGCCTATTTCAGAGGCCTCTGAGACATCTCCCACTGAGAGTGAATGTTTCGCAACTCCCAGAAACAAAATCAAGAAGAGGAGAAATTCTAAACCTAAAACTTACACTGTTTCTGACCAGTCGTACGTGACTCCTTCAATAGACGTTTACGAATCGGAAAGTTCTGACATACCAGAAAGTATAGTCGATATTCCAATCACTCCTGTATCAAAAAGAAAGAAAAAATTATTTTCTGAAAACTCCTCAATGAACAATACTATGGATTCAACTGCAGATATTACTGATGCGTGTTGCCCTCCTCCAGATACTCTTGTGATGGCAAATGTTATCGGGATCCAAAATACCAATGATAATGAAATCACCAGCATTCATTCTGATGACATAACGCACAATATACAAAATGATTTTAATCCGGAATCAAATACTGTTTCATCAACCGTGGATACACAAAGACGATCCAAAACGAATAAAAATTCTAAACTGAAAAAATGTATCAAAGAAATGCATAAATATTATAACACCAACTGGGGAATGGATTTCGATCATGTTAAATTAAAACAGGAAATGCCATGTTAGTATTCTATCAATGAATATCATCTCTTTATAGTAACTGACTGTCGATATATTCATATTTCATATATATATGGTATAATTATTTTTTCTTGTTTTCAGATGAGAGGGAGTTTTGGCATATAGATCCTGCTGATAAAGGACGGCCCAGAAAAACACAAGTGATGTAAGAATTATGTCAATTTTTAAAAACTTATTCATGGATTTTAATTTCGCCATTATTGTTAATTAAAAGTCTTAAATTCCAACATTGGATTTTAGTTTGGAGTAACATTCTGTGATGCTCATTAGTATGTATTTTAACACGCAGGTTTTTTTATTTTTTCTTTTAGCTGTGGGTATTGCAACAATAAAGGACATAGGGATGAAAAATGTTACAAGAAACCTAAAATCTGTTCAATGTGTGGCGCTTTGGGACATAAAGATTTAAGGTGTCCTAACAAAATGTGTTTGTCGGTAAGCATTTAATTATTTAAAAATGATTTTTTTTTAATCAGCAAAACATCCAAAATAATAATGTTTTTAATTTTTTACTAATGAACAGTGTTTTTATTTTAGTGTGGGAGCAAAAGCAACTATTTCACGTCTTATTGTGATAACTGCCGTAATTGGAAACACTTAATCTGTGGAATTTGTCGAGAGAGTGGTCACCCGTCTCCGAGGTGCCCAGATATTTGGAGAAGATATCACCTTACTGTGAGTACGCCATCTCCGATTAGCTGTGCACACAACTGACCTACTGTGGCCACCTTCCATTTTCAATTTCTATTTCTATTTCATTTTTAATTTAAGTTTTACTTAGTAAACACCACTATTTATTCAAATCTTTTGTTGCACGTGTTTCGATGCATTCTGCAAGATTTAAGAAATAGTGTTATTTTCTAAGTAAAACTTAAATTAAAGATTAATAAATTTAATCACAAAGTGACTGCCAAATCAATTAATGAAATTATTGAATCTATTACTTCCTAACCATTTCCTTACTAAATATTGTGAAGATTCAGCATCTTACTGTTCATTTACTTGATTTTACATATCAGTTTGCAACAAAAAAAATAGTTTTCTAAGAGCTACTTCTACGTAAAATCTTGACTCACTACTTGTTTTTTACAAATGTGATTTTTTTTAGATTAAAAATGAAGTTCCGCTTGTTGAAGATAGAAGGCGGAAACTACCTTCGCAATTGTACTGCAGTGGATGCACACAAAGAGGACATATTATATCAGATTGTCGAAATTATATCGCATTTTCCGATTTCAAGCCTGCTTCGCCGTTTATTTTTCATTATGTTCCTGTTTATACTCCTGATGGTGTCCGGAACACTCAAAAAGAAACCGTTATTCCACAAATAAAAGCTGGTATTAATGAAAATAAGGTTAAAGTTAATTCGAGTAATCCCCAATTACCCGGAAAAAGAAAAGTAACTATAATTCCTAATACATCTACTCCTAAAATAATAATGAAAAATCAGGATTCATCCAAACTCCTTTTAAAGTCTAAAGATACAGACTCAAATAGAAGAATTGTTACCATTCAAAATGCAACTGTAGAAATGCAAAATGAAGATGATAAATTAAAAAAATCAGATTTAAGTAAAATATGCATTGAATTGAAAGATATTCCGTCTCCTATGCCAGAAAAGGGTGCAAACTCTCAAAAAGAAATCGAATCGCAGAAGAAAGATACGGATACTCAAAAAAATAATTTGAGTTTGAAAGAAAATATGGTTAATACGCCTGCTAAGAATACAGCGAACCCTAATTTTGACAATCAAATTAATGAAAACAACACTACCTCTCATCTTCTTTTGTCTCCAGAACAAGCAAACAAACTTGCAAATATTGAAGGAGAACAATTTGTCAAATATCTCTCGGGAAAATATAATATAATAGCCCAAAAATGTGCATTGAAATTAGGTACGTCTCTTAAACTAACTGGAAATTTCGAAAAACATTTAGATTTCCAAAGTGAGATGCAAATCTGGATGAAAGTAAATGCAGTTGGACCTGCAGTTCCAACCTTATACCGAAACCACATTCCGAGGAAGACATACAGAGCAATACAGAAGGTTGAGCAAGATATTAGGCAACTAAAGTCTGATTTAGGAAACCCCTCCAATGTTTATAAATCTATCCAAACCATAGAAAATGATTTAGTTAAAAATGAGTCAAAGAAAAAAGTTAACGGTGTTTTATATAGTGAACTATGCAAACAACTCAATAAATTTCGGAGGATATTAAACATGATCCTGATTGGTCAAGCCAAATTAGACAATGGCGCTGAGATGCTTACCAAGTTATTGGATATGGTTCGTCAACTCCAGGAATGTGGCAAAAAAGAAATTAGTACTAGTATGAGAGATCAGATGGGTGAATATTATAGTCCTATATTCTCTAGCACACCTCGAAATGACTATCCCCAATTAATAGATCAATATTTTTCTGATAAAACACACCCGATAAGCAAGAAAAAATTTACGCCTAATACTCCAGTTATTAGCAAAGTTCCACAGAGAGAGAAAAAAGATGCATTAGTAACAAGGCTCCGAGCGGTTATTAAAAAAGCTCATAATACTTCTAAATATCACAAACAAAATGAACACCTCAGAAATTTGCTTAGCTTTCTTCAAAATAGTGAAAGAAGAATAACGACTGAAAGTTTATCTAAGAATGCCTTACAGGAAATAAGAAATGCAATTAGTGAAACACAAAACTTAATGTTTAAATTACATCAAAACAAAAATTTTATATAAGATTAAAGATTTATTGAAATTTTATGTCTTTCCTTTATTTCCTACAAACATACTTCAATGGTGTCGAAGTTTCAAGATGTTCATATAAAAATATCCTTCCCAAGTAATCATTCTCCAATCAATTTCATCCGCACAACTATAAATGTAAAAATATTATTACAGTAGAATCTTTTATAATATAACCATATCCGCTCCCTAGGTGGAGCATATGGAGTCCACAAACTGTCTCCAGGCTTTTCTGTCGGCTGCCAGCTCCCTTGCATCCTCTCAAGTCAGATCCGCGTCCTGAAGTTCTGACGAGAACTGCCGACGAATTGTCAGCAGTGGTCGTCCTGGGCGGCGCGAACCTGATGCCTTGTAAAAGAGGCAAGCTTGATTAAGGCTCTCAGGAGGCATGCGGAGTACATGGCCAAGCCAACTGAATCGCCTTTTCTTGACGACAGTTGTGACCAAGATTTGCTGCGTCCTACGCCTTATCTCTTCATTCCTCACAAAGTCAAACCACCGCACGCCTAAGATTCTCCGCAAACACCCATTCTCAAAGCTTAGTACACGGCTGCTCTGGGCCCTTGTAAGGTGCCATGTTTCACAGCCGTATAAGAGAACAGGAGCAATGCAGGCATTGTATAGGCGGCATTTGGTTTTCACTTATAACGAGTTTAATTCGTTCCAGCTAGTGACACAATCTCGTTCACAGTAGATTCTATAGTACTGTTTCAAAATTACATTTGACAACACCCCCTGGCTAAAAAAAATTCCAAGCAGAAGTGAGGGTCCTCTTGATAGCCCCTTCCCAAGCCATGTAAGTCCCGGTTCACAAGTGAATGCTGTGAAAAAGGGACTTGTCCTTCCTCTGTTACTCGTTATGCAAAATATTGCCCGTTAAGGGAGCAACTTTTTCATATTATTTTGCTTGTTATGAGAGGTTCCATTGTATAGCTAGTATTATTATGTATTACTGAATGTTAAAATTATTTAAAAAAAAAAAAACAATGATTTTCTTATCAATAACTGATCTCCCAGAATGAATTGAGATTTATTGAAGTGATTTTAGACAAAAAAAATGGACTGGTCTTTTTGGTAAATGGAAAAAACATGAAAATGGGATGGGCTAGTTTTCCATAGCATTATTTAATTGGGTCTTTAAACAAAGCTTTTTTTTAATAGAATTCATTTTGAAATTATGATCATTTTAATTTGATTGCATTTTTAATATGTACGAGTATATGTTTGCGAGGTTAATAATTTTGATAATAGTGTGAAAAAATATATGAATTGCTTGATACCATTTCTGTCGCAGGCAAGCGACATTTATTTACAACTGCCACCATGGAATTCATTTTTCATTTATGCCTTAAAATTCATTATTACTACTACCATCACGCCGTTTCTCCGCAGGGGTAAGCAGAAAGTATGGAACACAACACTCTTTTGTCCTGATATATACTCGCCTACTTCACATCCATTACTTTTTATAGAAAATAAACGTGCAATTAAAAATATTGGAATACAGACGATCAACAGCTTCAGTTACTATGTACATGATTCGTATCGATTTTTTTAAAACCTACTTAGTTCATAATATTTTTTTTTCATATTAGCTAGATACGTACTTATAAGCTAAGGATGCCATAGACATAGAAAATCATATATTTCTTATTGTCTATAATCAATGTCAAGAGCATTTTTTGACAGAAGTCACTGATCAAACTTTAAAATTATAATAAATAATAGAAATGTTCGAATACGAGAATTTCAATTAATCAATTCAGTGTATGTGTAAGAGTACTGAAAAATTATTTTTAAATTGCTCCATAGTACGTATCACTATGCGTTATAACAAGTTGTTAGATGTACCATATGTATCAACACTGTTGCTCGTTTGCACGTGTATTTTATCCATTTCTGCACAAAGGGTGAGTAAATTTACTAATTAAACGTATTAATTTTGAAATATATAATAAAATGTCCATTCGGTTTGTTTTATGTGAAATTTTAACGTCGAATATGGATGTTGCAGTATCCGCAATCGAGTCATTTCAGCATCGGTCAGCGCTTTATTCCCGGTCCCGTGTACCAGGACCCGGTGGACTACAGCGATGCGAATCAGTATTCCGACTACGCGGCGCCTGCCCAGAGTGAGCCTATCGACAGCAGTTCTTGGTCTATAGCTCATCAACCGCAGCTCAATTTGAATGCTGCCATCAACAGCTTGAATTACAGTGAGTATTTCCTCTCTCGTGACTAGAGGTGTTCCTAGTATATCAGTCACCGGTGCAGATACTATGAAACGTCAAGCTACATTACATCATGATACTTGTATGGAGCTGTAATACATACAATATACTGGCCACTAGCCACTAGTCAAATCTCACAAATCTGTTTCAAACCAATATAACCAGCGATAAAATTGTCACTCATAAAACATAAAACTAATTTTAGCTTATCAATGACTTTCCGGTCAGTCGTTGTGCATTGTATATTGTAAAGCTATCTTTCTTAGTCTATTGGATTATTAGATACAAATGATGAAAAGAGACAAATATACATGCCAATGTCAGTCATGGCGTGTTAAATATCGCTCGGCTCAGGACTCACCGGGTTCGGAAATACGCGGAAATACGAAGTATCACAGATATTCCGATATTAAATCATTTTGCGTACCGCAGTGGCGCATAGTACGAGATACAAGGAGCATGAAGCAGAGTCTGGTTAGCAGCCTAGTATCTGGTAACAGGTAGCGTATCCTAGTATCTTGACATTGTGATATCAGTAATAGCGATATTGCTAAGTAGCAGTCTAAACACACCACTACTTGTGACCGTCAATTGTGGAAGGTGGGATCAACCTTTAGCTTCAGATGTCTGTCCAGTCTAGAACAACATATTGGATAATTAGACTGTCGAAAAGTCTTTTTTGTGTGATTATCATTTTCCATAATTAAATTTCAACTTTTGTATTTTTCTCTCAAACGATGTTTTCTTTTTTCTGACCCCTATCCATACCTAATGGGGCCTAGGAGTTTGCAAAATATATCATAATCGGACTTGACCGTTAATCTAAAGGCAAAGTTATCCAGATTACTGAATCTAACTAACCAACCAACACCAAATTATAATTACCAAATCAGTCAATAATAATGTGAATTTATTGTACAGAGCTATTAGTTTAAGGATTAATATATGTACATATAAACATACATTTAATTTTATTAACCTGTGTACTTAATAATAAATAAAACAGATTATTTCAATAATTGATTCAGCAGTCACTTTGTAGAAGAATCTATACATTTTTAATATACGGTGTAAGTTTTGTTCCATGTGTCTGAAGGAGTATTCCGAATCGGGATTCTTCTACATCTTTAAAAAGGGTCTTCTTGCTTACTTTTTAATGTATACGCCTTGAATATTTGTTTGTAATGTATATAATCATTTTATAATAAAGCTGTCCCACCGCATGCCCAGATCTGATACAGAAGCATCTAGCTTCCTGACAGATCTGCTCTTGCTAAGCAATTTTTTTTTTTTTTTAACTAAGTTGCGAAATTTATTGAAAATATGAAACAATATAAAATTGTATCCCGATTTTACTGTGAATTTACATTTAAAAGCTTTCAATATACCTGTCACTGCCAATCTAAATAAATGCAAGATTGTAAGTCCATCACCAAATTTTCTAGAAGTACCCCAGTGTAATTAATTAAATTGAATTGAATCATGCTGTGGCTCACGAGAGGTAACTTGCAGCCCCCGTGTGGGTGCCGGGCTGGCCCTCCCCCGACGTGAAGCTGGGCCAGGTGTCGGCCGTGTCGCTGGACAGCAGCGGGAGCGTGGTGATCTTCCACCGCGCCACGCGCACCTGGGACCGCTCCACCTTCACCAAGGACAACAGATACTGGAACACCAACGATCCGCCCATAGCCGAGCCCACCGTGGCCGTCATTAACTCCACCACCGGCCAACTGATAGACCAATGGGGGGAGAATCTGTATGTGATTTATTTTATTAAAATATTTTATTTTTTTAAGTCAGTTTAACCCTTATCCGCGCCCGATGGTGCATAGAGTACTGCATCATATTAACGCAATGTTTTTTTTTTAAAGATAAAGAGAAATATTTGTGTTTTTATAATTTACACAAATATTTCAATTTCATACTATTTCTGTGAGCCTAAGCTGCTCATTATTAGAAATAATTATCAAATTGTGGTAGAGTGGGTTCGAAACTCTGACTTCGCGAGAGTTCGCTACCCTCACCACGGGACCACAACCCGACACAATGCACCTGTGTTATCTTGATCGTTAACACACGAAGGAAAGGTGATCAGCCCTCCGCTTTAGGCATCAAACCAAGGTAATATTGAATAAATATTATAGTGAAAAATCACTTATATTTATCTGACCCCCCCTGGGAATCGAACCCGGGACGTAGTTGAGCGTGCTGATTATTACACTACAGAGGCGAACATTTTTATAAGAGGTCAACGGATCTTGCATCCCCTGTGACCATATTAGGTCTATTGTGACCTCCCTCTGTGTCGTGTAACTCACGACCTGTCTGTAATGTGATATTTTAATTTGCCTATTCATTTTGCCTCCGTGGCATAGTGGTTAGCATTTTTGGTTACCAAGCTGGAGGTTCCGGGTTCAATTCCCAGGGGGGTTGAAGATTAATATTAGTAATTTTTCACTCTAATTTTATATTAATATTACCCTGGACTGGTCCCTGAAGCGCAAGAGTGATCACATTGCCTTCATGTAAGTAACGATCAAGATAGCACTGCGTCAATACGATGCAGTGACGTATGCACCATTAGGTGCAGATAAGGGTTAGAAGAAGTGAAGATTCATTTTTATTTACAACATTTTGAGTGTGTCCAATTACTTGTTCACAAATCTGGATTATCTCCCCTTCTTTTCTAACCCTTATCCGCACCTAATGGTGCATACGTCACTGCATCGTATTGACGCAGTGTTATCTTGATCGTTACTTACATGAAGGCAATGTGATCACTCTTGCGCTTCAGGGACCAGTCCAGGTTATTATTAAATAAATATGGGAGTGTAAAATCACTAATATATATTTTCACCCCCCTTCCCCTGGGAATCGAATCCGGGACCTCAGGCACGGTAGCTAAAAACGCTAACCATTACACCACGCAGGGGGACAAACTTTTTTTACATTTTTGATATCTCAACATAGAATAAGAAGAATATGGAATGCTAGGCATTTACAAGGCCTACGACCTGTAATACGATAGTTAACCAGAGCAAAAACTAGCTTATGACAGGTCGTTAGCCCTGTGAATAGTATGATGATTCAAATATAACAATAAAACACTTGTATTAGACCACTTTTGAGTTTATTCATGTAAATACAACTAGTAATGAGAACTACAGATATTCTCATAAACAGGTGGAAATACAAACTAACAAGAATAACAATTTAGGTACTGATAGAGGTGGGTGGGGTAATAAATTAAAGCGCAAGTTTAAGTTTAAGCAAAAGTGGTCTTATACAAGTATTTTATTTTTTGATGTGATCAATCTTGATTTCAATAGGAAATACTCAAGTTAAAAAAACATCCAATAATTGTATCAAAATGTTTGCTGTAAATATTCAAATTGCTTAAAATAACATATTGAATTTTATTGAACTTCTTCTGTACATTGAATTGGGCTTATTGCCATGAAGCAATATTTTTTCAGCCAACCACAAACAGACTATGTAGTAATATTTCTAGTTATATTCCAAAACAGACTAATAATATTGGTCAAGGTCTGTCTGTATCTTATACAGCTGTTCTAAATAAGTGGCCAGATACTTGTACATACTTATGAAAATGAAAAAAAAAAAAGATTTTGTATTACATTATAAAAAATTGCGGAATGAACAATGAAATAATAACAATATTGAATATTAAAAAAAATGTAAATTTAAGAAAACAAGGAGCATGGAAAGTAGGACCAGGTAAAGAGTTGAGTTGAGAAGATCCAAGAAGAGAATAATGTGATGGACAGTCAGGGTTCCAAAGATAGATAATAATGTTTCAGACATTTCTTGAAGGTATTCTATGATGGGGCATTTTTCGATTGGAGAGGTAATTCATTCCATAGTCTGGACACTTGCACAGTGCTGGAGAATAATGTGTTATGTCGAAGAAAGGAGTGAAGTGAAGATAGACCATCAGAAAGGTATACAAAGTTTTCGAAAAGGTATTTTGGTTCATTGGGGTTATGAAGAATACAAAAAAAGCAGTGAGAGAGATTGAAGGTTATACGGTGATTATAATGAAGCCTGAAACATCTGTGTAAATAATAACCAGGTTTATATGTGCAATGGTATATATAATATATCATCATGGTCTGCTTACTAACATAGAAATAAGAATTGAAGGAAAATCGTGAAACATTCTTGAGGTGTTTTTTACAGAAACGGCTCTATGGGACTTGGTTATTTATTATCCGGTGTTAAAATAGAGAGATATTAGTCAGCTGTGGTCAATTAATAAGAAAATGTCTCGAAAACTTCTCTGCATTTGTTCTTGTAATGAAAAAAAAAACTCATCAACAATAGCCAGACTGACATCGCCAGGATATCCATTCCGCTATGGGCTTCCTACATAACACTACCTCTTATAATAATTTCTTATAAATTATCGTAAATTTTTGACAATGAGTCTTTTAGCTTAGAGTCATTCAAACATAAAACTGCATTCAACTCTTTTTATGGTTGCTAGCAGAGGCACATTAGCATAGGCACATTAGCGCCTACCTTACCTTCTTTTTTTCTTCTGGTGCTTATCCAATTAATAAAGGTTGCCCACTATATTGAAATACCTTGAATGATCCCTCGCGAGGGCAATGTTATTCTCAGCACATTGAATTCTGTTTCACAGGACTGCCTATACTTCTACCCTCTACTTTCCTTGTAATTATTTCTTTAAAAAAATAAAGAAGTTGGTACTGGTCATACTTCATTGTGTGTCCCAGGTTTCTCAACTTTCCTTAGTTCAATTGACATCAATAATTGGCGAGTTTTCCCAACTCTACCTAATAATTTTTGTCCTTCGTGTCTGTTCAAGATATCCGCAATATGCTACGATAGAGCCATATTTCTACAGCCTCTGTACTTTTATTGTCGTATTTATCGCTTCACATCCAAATTATTGGCCAAATATTTGTCTTCAGCACTCATCATCTCAATTCTATTTAACACTATGCCGTCCGCACATCTAATTGAGGTTTTTTTGTTTGGCATCGATAAGACTGGTGCCAATAATTTTTTGTACATACAGTTTTTTCAGGTTTTCAGGAAATCAAAAATTGTCAAGTTTTACTAATCTTATTGTCATTTCTTCTGAATTCTCAATCCTGTTCCTCTATTTTTACAAAACTTGGAGGATATTGTCATATGATATTGGATAGTGTCACTGACATGAGTTTTGTGCATGACGCCTACGTGGTGTTATTGGCATTTGCCCAATAGTTTTCATGGAACTCCGATGTAGTGTCAACGGACAGCATAGTGTTAATATTCCGATTTCACAGTATTGGTTTCATTTTATGTCAACTCTTTCCATACATTTCTAGCTATTTCTATACATTTTCTTCTTTCTAATTCTGATACCCATTTTTAGTTTACCTACGTTCCTAAATATTTATATTTCTAGTCTTTTTAGTGCTTTCCCATTTATCCTTAACTGTATAGGATCATCTCATTTGTTTTTAACAACTATGAATTTGTTGATTTTAGATATTCATATTTTATAATATTTTAACACACTTAAAATTCTGATTAAGCTAGCAGTTCAATGACATTGGCATGTTATTTATGGTTTACTTAACTTACATAAAAATTATATATCATAAACAAACTATCGCAAGAATCTACAAATTCAATTATACACTCAAAGTATCAACTACGAATCACATCGCCTCACCGCCCGCTCTACGCAGCTGACAAAAACAGGAATCAAATTCTCCTCGTCTACTTTATGGGTATTATAGTGTTGATTTTTTCTTTGTAAAAAAAAATATACCTGTATCACATTTTCAAATTGTTATTTTCCAGGTTTTATCTTCCTCACGGCTTGACAGTAGACAGTAAAAATAATGTTTGGGTCACAGATGTAGCTTTACACCAGGTTATGAAGTTTCTGCCAAATAAAAAAGATGCCCCTGTTCTCACTTTAGGAATCAGGTAAAAAAGCATTTTTTAATATAAATTTAGATTTACAACTTGTCATACTGTTATGTATTAAGATTATCTCAATACGGATACAGTTTTTGAATGGGGAGAATTTATTTAATCATTCATCATTCACCTTGTGTAAAACCAATTAAAAAACTCTACCTTTTAAGTTTTTAAGTGGTATTACATAACGTGAACATTGAATGATAAGGAGAGTGTAATGTTACTGTACCACAAAGGTAATAATGTTTTTAAAATAAAATTTATTTAACTAACTAACTAACTAACCATCACGCCGCTTCTCCGCAGGGGTAGGCAGAGAGAATCGAACGCCAAACCACTCGGTCTTTGCAAACATTCTTTGCCTCTTCTACATTCATGCATCTCCTCATACATACCCGACGATTATTACGACTCCTGACCCGGCCGCTTTCAAGTATTTGACAAACCTGATTGTGCCAAGTTTTCCTCGGTCGTCCTCTGCTTCTTTTTCCAACTACATTCGCCTCATAAATTTGTTTAACCGTTCTTTCTTCACTTATACGCTCGACATGTCCAAACCATCTCAACACACCTTTCTTAATTTTATCGATAATGCTTATCTCAGCCTTACATTCTTTCCTTATTTCATCATTCGAACATCTATCAAACATCGTTTTGCCACACATTCGTCTGAGCGATCGCATTTCGACTGCATTCAGTCTGCTTTCATCCTTCTTTTGCCAACTCCATGCTTCGCTTCCATACATAAGGGTTGGAACCAGAACTCCATTGTGTACTGCCAGTTTAGCTTCCGCTGATAGATTTTTATTTGCTAAAACTGATTTTAGTGCACCATTCACTCTGTTCCCAGCAAATTTATTTACTTTATTTTATTTTATCTGTATTCACAGATACTATTAATGTTTAAACTGGTAACGAAAATAAAGTAAAATTTCAACAGGATTAGTGATTCCACCGATTCTCACCTCCTATATTCTACCCTTATCCAGTTAAAATCGACTTTAGCTATTGGTTTTCTGACACGTGGGTCTAAAAGGATGTAAATTGAATAGAGAATATGATGATTTAACTCTATGAGGGGTAATATAGGTGGTGAAGACAAGCATAATATATTTTACTGTGTTATTAACAAACAAATTATTCACCTCATTATTAGTTAATTTTTATCTAATTATTGAGTTAAATAATTGTAATATTCATTGTTTGGAGTAATGATTATGTCCAGTGATTGAGATGTATACTATATGTTTTTTTAAATTCATTAATAAAATAAGTATTTTTACACAATTTAACCATGCTATTCATTTCAATTTTGTATGTAGCCACAATTAAAAAAAAAAAAGTTTTTAATGCTTGTTTTGTACATCAGGTTTACACCGGGCAACAGTAATTATAACTTCTGCAAACCTTCTGGCGTTGCGGTAATGGAAAATGGGGAGTTCTTTGTTTCTGATGGTTATTGCAACACTCGTATCATCAAGTACTCTCCCGAAGGCAGGAAAATATTGCAGTGGGGCAGAAATTCCTTTCATGGTATGTAGATATATTTTATTAAAAAATCGTTATAGCTAAAAAAAACAGTTTTAAATTGATTTCTATTTGTTTAATTATGTGGATAGAAGGCATTACTCATAGCATATAAAAACTGATTATATCAGGGGCTCCCAATCTTTTTCAGCCCACGGCGCCCTTACAAGTTTAGTAATTTGTCATGGCGCCCCACTTTAGTAAGCTATTTGGAATAGATATAGTAGAGCGCCACCCATAGAAGCTGCAGCGGATATTTGAACGATATTATATTTCATACATATTGCAATTGATGGGCCTTTCAAAAAAATTTATAATATCTTATACTCACTTTGTTTCATTAAAATTTCATGATAGGAAGTACTTAATGAAAGACCCTGTATATATTATAGTAGAAGGAAATAGGTACCTACAATAATAGTAGCTGGGTAGATAGCCACAAAAATTAAAACATCCACAGTATGAAATTGAGTTAAATCATATTTATAAAAATTCAGAATTGAAACAGAGAATATTTGTGGTTTCGGATAATGATAGAGGATCGAATCACGGAGCCCCTCTTTACTTTCTACGGCGCACCAGGGCGCCACGGCGCACATTTTGGAAACCCCTGGATTATGTAATATAACATACATGTATATTTATATAATATACATGATTATATCCTTCATGCTGAATTATCAATTAAATCGCGACAAAAATTCAATTATTTACACGAATGACCTTGTCATTTGATATGAAGTATTATTGGTATATGTTATTTTCCACTCAGGAACCGCACAGGTCGTTCCCCAGCGCTACTCATTTGCAGTTCCCCACGCCCTGGCTCTGGCTGAAGACAAGGGGCTGATTTGTGTCGCAGATCGTGAGAATGGACGCGTCCAATGCTTCAACTCCAACAACGGAACATTTGTCTCACAATACCACTCTCCTATCATTGGATCACGCTTGTTCAGTGTTGCCTATTCTTCAGTAAAAGGTTAATATCTTTTTGTTTATGGTTCATAAAGCTATGTGCCATAGATAATGTGCCATAGACAAAAATAGTTTCCGAGACTCAAAGATAAAATTATAGTTTCACAAGTGTTACCTTTACACTACTTTCTACTATGTTGAAAATAGTTACATAATTCTTGTTTCTAAACTTCTATTTTATGTGTAGCTTAGGACCCATTTTTATTTTATCCGCTCATTGCAACAGTTGAACAATGCTAGACTTCTTAAATCATGAGATAGACCTACAACTTTATTTATTCCGAAACTTATCTTAAAAAAAAAATTTAAAAAAACTTGTATTAGAAACAAATCATTCTGAGAGTTTCATATTTGCCATATCACTAATATAAGTATTTTAATAAAATAAAAATATTAATGTATTAGTGCTAATGTATTGGTAAATACCACTACTAAAATCTTGTGTGTGCATCATTTTCAAAGACCATGTGAAGCTAAGTCTAAATTTTAGAGTTTTGTCCTTGGGACATTGAAGAATAACTGATTTTGATTTTATCCAAGTGAAATTTAAATTAAAAATCGATAGAAATTACCATAAAGCGACTGTTGAATCAATAAATGGAAATAGTGTTAATATTTTTAAGTATTAGGTCTGCATACAAATCATCTGTTTGGGGGCCTTAAACATATTTTTATCACTGTTACTAAATGAGTATGATGTGTGTATGTTTAGGTGGTCAGCTGTATATTGTCAACGGTCCAGACTATTCGACTCGTCCGATCCGAGGGTTTGTTATTGATATCAACACCAGAAAGATCCTCTCCGAGTTTGGACCTAATAACAAAGATTTCTCCAATCCGCACGACATAGCTGTTTCTAAGGATGGGAAGGAGGTGTATGTTGTGGAACTGGATCCGTTTAAAGTACACAAGTTTGTGGACCCCACAATCCCAGTGCCACCGCGGACCGAAAATAAGATAAACGATGCAAAAACAGAATCCCAGACGCCGGCAAATAACACTTCAACTAGTTTGGCATCCACCGTGGCTCCTGCTAAACCTACTGCAACTGTTGGTTAGTTATATTAATATTTTTTTCATGTCAGTATCAATACTGTATTTTTGTAGTACATATTAAGCTATTGGCCTTATACTATATCTAATTGTCATTCCCAAAGTGAATGGTATTATTATTTTTTGACATCTCATCAAAGATGAAGAAGAATATGGAAGTCTGGGCATTTACGAGGCTGACGACCGTCATAGGCTGGTTTAAGTGATCACTTTACACACGTGTAACATTCACCAATTCTACCCATTATTGACAACCACACTACTTAAATTCTTGGAAGTTGTATATATATGAACCAATTTAGAAACCTTGTTCTTGAATCACTAGAACTTCACTAGAGACATCTATTGGTGAGATGTAAAGAAGCTTTTTACTAAGCAGAAACTCGTAAATACCCAGACTTCCATATTCTTCTTCATCTTTGATGAGATGTCAAAAAATAATATGAAAATAACTCCTGCAATTGGAGATAATCCAGATTTTGTGAACAAGTATTTGGACACACTCAAAATGTTGAATGGTATTACATTACAGTATGTAGCAATTAAACCTGTTTCTTCCTTTATATCTAACCAACAATTTGCTATTTGCTGATAGCATTTTTGTGTGTTATTGTGTTGTGTGTCATTATCCGCCTCCGTATTTTAATGGTCAAGATGCTCGGCTACCGTTCTGGAGGTCCCGAGTTCGATTCCCAGGGGGTCAAATAAATATAAGTGATTTTCTCACTCTAATATTTATTCCATATTACCTTGGACTCGTACCTGAAGCGGAGGGCTGATTACGTTTCCTTCATGTGTTAAAGATCAAGATAACACTGTGATGTCACTTTTTATGATGCAGTTCCCTATGCACCATTGGGATGCGGATAAGGGTTTGAAGAAGTGTCATTAGCACTTCTTGCCGACATTGCAGTGCTGACAGCTGCAACGGAGTCTTAAATATCAGCAAGAATTACTTATAACACATGCCATAATGACCCAGAAAAATGCTATTAGCATCTGGACAGTTGTAATAATTTATCTCGCCACTTGTCTCACTTTCCTCTCATTGACATGGAAATGCATGAAACCGGTTGAATTTATATATGAAAAGTATTTTAAATATCTGTGATAATTCATATTTGTTTGTCATGTGTGTAGTTTGTAGTTCATTTATTAATTAAAATTTTGTTTATACTTTATATAAATTAAAATTAGTTGCTCATTGTTTGTAATTAGTTGCATGATATTTTTTTTTAAATTTGTTTTTTTTTTTAAAACACATAAATTTTCTTGTACAATATACGTACATACTTTTTATGCTCTATTTTAGAGTGTCTGATAAGTCACAGTACATACTCTAATAATTTAAATCTTTGAAGATACTGTTAAATGATGCGATTTAATTTAAACAATTTAAAAGTCACATTTATATGACAAAAAAAGGTTGTTTTTATATCTTCAATATTCGTCTTTAAAATCTTTTAAGCTTGTTATTTAAAAAAAGTCTCGAATAGTAAATATGAAAAGTTTAAATCTTGCAAATATTTTTAAAAAAAATCTTTTTATTTTTAAAATTCAGTGGTATATCATCACTGAATTTAATTTATTGAGTTTTGACTCCAAAAATTGAAACAAAAATGTGTATGCAATATGCACACATTATTTTTGTAAAAGTTTGTATGTTTAGTAATTATTTTTATTTGTTTTGTCTATATGTAGTGCTTTTTCTTGCTTAAAAAACTAAACTGAAATTATATATATTTTGTATGAAACTTGTTTTTTTTTTCTTCATAAAAATTCCTTTTCCCATATATTTTAGTAGCATGAAGTATTTAGACAGGTGTGGTTTATATTAATGATTATTTTGCAAAAATATATTTTTGTATAACTAAACATATATCGCTCACTCCTTTCAAGAACGTCATAAATCAAAAAACGTCAATTTTTAGTTGTGCATATTTTCGGAATGCCCAAAAAATGTACTATATCCCAGAAAAAGAGGCATATTTTTAACTTAATATTTACCCGCTACAGGTCAGAAAGTGTTGTTTTTGCATTTTGAAGAAAAGGTATTGTTTAATTATTTTTTTAAATAAACTAAATATTTTTCAAATGGAGAAAAAACCTTCAGGTTTTACCTAAAAAGATATGTTGCATAGTAAAAATTTCAGTAAGTGGCTTGATATTCATTTTTAATACATTGTATTATATTTTCAAACTTTAAAAACGTTCTCCTGAAAAATCAAGTATTTTGATTTATGACGTTCTTGAAAGGAGTGAGCGATATGTACACATTTAATTCATATGTATATTTTTATTAGTTCTTTAAAATTTCCATAGCAATGACAAGATAAAGTTTACCAAAAATGGTATATAGTTTAATTATTCAAATAGTGCTTGACAAATTTACGATGGCTGAAATGGCACATGTATGAAATCAATGTTACATGAATATGTACCTTAAATTAAACGGTAAGCAATGAAAAAGGTGTATTCAACTAAGAAAAATCTGATTAACTTTTTAACCTTGTCATTTATATATAAACTTTTGATTTGCAACAAATTATAACGCATTTGAGTCCATAGTTTTTGTATGGTATTAAATTCTAATAGAGGGTCGGCGAGATGTATTCAAAAGACAGATCTCCTGGCTCCAGAATATACAAGTTTGGATGGGCTGCTTAAAACAAGAAAAATTACTCTCAAGTGATAGTTCACGACAGTGGAACCTGACATGACACGCACGGAAAAATATTAAATTCTTTACTCACGAGCTGACCTTAAAATTTTGCATATTTTTTTTTATGTAATTATTTTTTTGGAAAATGTATTTTATTTGCGTGCGGTGGTTTGATTTTGTGAGGAATGAAAAGATAAGGTGTAGGACGCAGCAAATCTTGGTCTCAACTGTCGTCAAGAAAAGGCGATTCAGTCGGCTTGGCCATGTACTCCGCATGCCTCCCGAGAGCCGCCTCTTTTACAAGGCATCAGGTTCACCCAGGATGACCACTGCTGACAATTCGTCGGCAGATCTCGTCTGAAGTTTGGGACGCGTACCTGACTAGGGGATGCAAGGGAGCTGGCGGCCGACAGAAAAGCCTGGAGACAGTTTATGGACTCCATATGTTCCACATAAAGAGCGGATATGGTTGAATAATGATAATTACATATGTGAAAAATTAATGAAATGACAATAGAATTATGTGATGTAATCAATATTAGCAGATGGTATTCAAATGCTTCTTCACTTTCCAGAAGGTATTCCGCTGACGGGGTCCAGTTGGGGGGGCTGGGCGGGGGTGGCGGGCGGCGTGGCGGGGGGACTGGGAGCCGTGCTGCTGCTGCTGCTGGGAGGAGCGGCACTGCTGGCCAGAGCCAAGCACCACAGAGGTAGACCACTGTTTGATGAAAGTGAAAGTCTCGTACCGTAATCCGCGGCCAGCAAGCCGACACCCTCGCTGCGTATTACTAGTTAAAATTTTTATATTTAGCTATTCGATTGACCGATCCACAAATTAACTTCAATTCTAACTGTGATATTCATTTTTAGTATCATAAAAATTTATAGAAATTATTATTGCCGTATTAAAGAATCAGTTCAAAATAGTGATGGGCATTTTTTAATCCATTTTTTTTTCTTGAACTGAAGAAATTAAAAAAAAAAAAATAAGGATCCCGACAAAGTATCTGTTTCAAAAGAATACTAAAATATCCCATCTATTTACTATATCAGATTTATAAAATTAAAAATTATCTCAAATTATTTTTAAAATTTTTAAAATTCTTTCATTTTTTTCATATTGTTTATGTATACATACAAAGCATTTTTGAATTTCCCTCTGAAACTGCATTCAAAAGAAGTATGTACTTCTATGTAGAAATGTCATACTTGACGGGTGCGAACCAGTCAAAAAATTGTTCCTATAATATGGGAACTATGTATTATGCCATTTAAAATATAAAATTTTGATTATAAATTTCTGCAATTTACCCAGAAAACCTATTTATTGTACAAAAATATGATCACCTTCAAAGTACTCTACATCTAAAACCAATTTGCATATCATTCTTTGTAAAGCATTCTTCAAAATGCTTATCATTTCACATTTCTAAACTTCACATTTTCATTTTTACTTTAACTTTGTGTATTTTTAAATTTATTTTGGTTATAAAGTATTAAAAGTAGGTACTTAAATTTTATTAACTCAGTAGTGTATGGTAAGGAAGAAATGACAATTATTGAAAATGCTCAATGTCATTTGACAATTTATTATTTTAAGAGGATATTCCGATGGATGAAGTTTTATTTTTATTTTTTAACTGTGGATCGGTCATGATTATTTTATTATCTTATTAGAATAGACCATAAAGAACCATAGACCAAATTGAGTAAACAATGTTTAAGATAATATTTGAAATCTTCTCCGTTTTATTCGATACATGTTTTTACACAAGTTCAATAAAGTAATAATATTGAAACATTTTCTTTTGACAGCATTATTATATACTTCTAACCCTTATCTGCACCCACTGGTGCATAGGGCACTGCATCATATTGACACAGTATTATCTTGATCATTAATACATGAAGGAAATGTGATCAGCCCTCCGCTTCAGGGACCAATCCAGGGTAATATTAAATAAATATTGGAGTGAAAAAACCACTTATATTTATTCGACCCCCCTAGGAATCGATCCTGGGATCTCCAGTACGGTGGCCGAGTGTGCTGACCATTACACTATGGAGGTGGACATTACATGTCATATTAAATTACCTAGACTATAATTATAGTGAAAAGATAATTATTGACTGCAAAATGTAAATAACTTAAATTTTTATTACGGAAAAAACATATATATATATATATATATATATATATATATATATATATATATATATATATATATATATATATATATATATATATATATATATATAAATATATATATATATATATATATATAATATATATATATATATATATATATATAAACAAATATTAATTAATTTTACCATCGGTTTCAAAATTACACAGTCATTAGAAATAAAAGTCAAAAAGTAATTTATCTACACTAGTTAGATAATGCGTTATCTTAATTATCATCACTGTGATTCCAGTCTTGAAATACCCCCTTTGACAAGGGGATTTTGATATTATTGATTTTCCTATGGATATCAATTCAAAAAATCTTAACATAAAATTCTCCAAAACAATCTGCGTAAGACTTATAAGCATTTTTATTAATTACGGAAACACAATTACAATACAAAACGCATGTAAATTGATATATGGTAACACATTGTACACCATTTTAACAACAGTTTTTTATTAACACCTTTTTAACATATATACAATGACATCTCTAATTCATAATAATACAATTTTAAACTCTTACCCTATTAACCTCTCAAGTTGTATGACATTTTGAAACATTTTTTGTTCAGTTGATAAAACATGTAACTAGCCAATAAATTATTTGATTGTGTTGTATCATCAATAGATGGCGTTAGTAGTCCAAATCTCCGCATAATCTTGAAATATTCGAGGAATAATCACTCCATCCGAAACGTGGGGCCACACGCTATCTGACCTGGCATTTTATGGCCCCACAGTTGCAGTATGGACGGAGTGGTTAAATTCATGTATCGATGGAAGTAGCGCTCAAATATAATCACACAAAAACATTACACACTCATTAGGTCTATAAAATTTTTATGGTCTATACATTTCACTTTTATTGGCATGATTTTTTCTGTATGTGTTTGTTTTGTAATCACTTTGTTGTCTATTTTTTATTCGTTTTGAGATTATTTTGCATATTTTTTCAAAATAGGAAACCATTTTGTTTTTAACTTTACAAAATTAAATAAATTTGAGATTTTTTTACAATATAATCAACTTAATTACCCTTTGATAGAATGAAAAAATTCTATCATTGATGTACAAATTTATTATTGAGATCCAATATGTTTTCATGCACCACGCTTATATTAATTTTAATGGTCATGAAAAATATTAGTACTCGATAACATTAAAAAGATTAGTGCAGTATTACTTAATTCGCATAGTTAATATTTTTCATATTGTGTTATGTATACCGATATAGTATTAATTATTTGAAGTTATATGTATGAACAGGTTGTACCGTGAACAAATAATATAATGAAAATGTTATATATAAAAATTTAGTTTGGATGCCCATCAAGTTACATGTTACAGTTCTCTCATTTTATATTTGATTTTTAACTTCTTCATACGCTCTTGATATTGAGGCTATGAAGAGAACACTCTGAAGAGTTAAAACGGCCATCCAATATAGAAATACATTTATTTTGCTGATTCAAGAGTTTCCATTACTATGTGTTTTTACAGTTTTCCAAGTAAAAAAAAATTGGTAGTTACTTTACAGAGTTATTATGTTAGATAATGTTTGTGAAATAAATCAAATATCCATAACATTTTTGCTGTCGCTCTTTTTCTATGAAAATTTGTCCATTTTTTTAATATGTCACAAATGAGAAAGAATTCAGTCAGTTAAAATAGATTTCTTTTAAGATGATTAGTACTTTATTTTAACAACAAACTTGAGGTGTATTTTTGAAGCTTATTAAATGTTAGGAAGGAAGAACATAGCGAATTTCTTTAAACATATACATACATATTTGACATTTATACATATATGTTTTAAACTAAACAAGCATTCAGTTGAAGGCCTTTTTACTCAGTAGACAAATTTATTATTATATGTTTATATTATATTTTTTTATTGTAATTCACACGCTTGTGTTTTATTTGCACAGTGTTTTATTATTTTTTATCAATGTAATTGTAGTTACGTATGTGTGGCTTGTACCTTAATATCATTTAACTTATTTTATTATAATATACAGCATCAATCAGACTGTCCCAATCCTTTCTCTCAGTGATATGACTGAATAGAAAACTAATTACTCAAAGTAAAGAAATAATCCTTTGTTTACAATTATAGGAACAAACTGGAGGTAGATGATCATGGTAAAATCTAGGGTGGGCTACTTTTAAATTTTATCATGGGTATCATTGATGAAAAGGTACTATAAAAAGTAGTAAATTTTACCAAAACCATTAGAAATCTCTGTTCATGTCAATTCCATATTTTACTTTCTATTAGAAAAAAAAATAAAACTGTTATAAAAAACATCATTCCCTGTTTTGGCCATTTGTAAGACCACAACTTTTTTTCTGAATAAATAATATTATGACGAACAAATAGTATTATAACAGTGGCTTTTGTTATTAGGTACATATTCATGATTCATTAAAAATTTGTCTTAAAATTTAGACAATAGTAATAATGAATAAATTCATTATTATTTATTGATTTGACGTTTAATTTGTAGAACTCCATTTTAATTTATGTAATAATTTTTAAATCAAACACTTATTTTTCAAGTCTACTAAGTTGTATTTTATTAAAACATAAAATACAACTTAGCAGACTTCAAAAATCTGTGTTTGACTAAAAAATTATTGTATAAATTTGTTATTAACAAATTCAGCATGAAATTTTACATTTTTGATATTATTTATGAAAAATTAAATTGTTGATAAATTTAGTTCCAAATAAATGTATTTTATAGTCGATTCATTCGGATTTATTATAATTCAAGAAGTTTGTACAAATATTTATAGCGAGATTAAATATTTTACTTTGTAATTAAAAATGTAGTAAAAATGTTTTCTTTTAAACAGAAGAACCAACAGACGCTATTTGATAAGAAATTATCTATTATATTAAAATTTATAATAAAAAATATACACATAGTAAAATAAGATTTATTTATATATTTTTAAATATTGTTTTAGTAGTATGTATGTATTCAACTTTCTATAACATACTGAATTATCTACCCGTAGAAAAATATCCATTGTACATATTTTGCTTTAACTATAATTTACAGTTCAATAGAGATATACATTGGTGTTCAAGGCAAAATGCAACTAAAGGATAGTAGTTGAGAGAGATCTTTTAATATAAATAATCATATTGATCTATGTTTTATACTAGTTTATGTACCACTACACATACAGTGTTTTATCTGCATTGATTTTATTGTAATGTATGTATTTCGTTTAATTTAGCGGCAAGAATGGATTATGTTAATAATAATATCCAAAATAAATCAATATGAGATAATGCATTTAACGGAAGCCCAGTTTAGTATGAAAAATATTTTTTCTCAAATCGTTTTGTTTTTCTTTCAATTTATATTTTTTTAAATGATTAAGGAAACACTTGGTTTTATACCACTTGAGTATCGTTTTATACCACTTACTCAAGTGGTATAAAAACAAGTGTTTCCTTAATCATTTTAACATGTCGTACCACACAGTAAATGCCGAAGCAATAAATAAAATACCTGTGGCCAGTACGGCAAATAAATATAAAAAAACTAAGCGTTATATTTTTTACATTGCATTTTGGTAAAATATGATCAGATGTCAAAATGGTGATGTTTATTTTTCTAGCACTTGACAGAATACATACATACCACAACATAATATTGTTTTATAAGTTTTTTTAGAATATTTTTCTATACCAGTGATTATATAGTGCTTATTGAATGACTGAAGTAGGTACATAGTATTAAATGTGCATTTTCTTTATTATTTTATTGTGTCCTCTATATTAAATTATAATAAATGTTCTTGCGCAGCTTTTTATTGTTTTATTTATCATTTATTTTGTCCCCATTTTGTTATGCATGGTACCTGTGTAGTTAGTTGCATTATTTTGAAGCAGTAAGTATTTTAAATATTAGTAAATTAAGGTATTTATTACGTGGTTGATCCTTGGATTTTATGCTTTTGATTTTTTTAAATTATTTTACATATTATATTTCAGTGTGTGGAAAATGGTACTAGTTTGCCAAAAAATATGTTTATGTTAAAATTGACATTAATTAATTTTATTAAAAAACATAGTCCTTTATTTAGTCATATTTTTAAATGGATATCTAATTTTTTGAAAAAAAAAGTTCGAACCGTCTTGTCTTCGGCAGGTATGAATTTTTATCATAAATCAATCAGAAGTGTTTAATGTTCAGGAGAGACAAATAATAATGACAGTTTTTTTTTTAAATATCCATAACATAATGCTATAAGTATGCTTATTAGTATAAAGGTGGAGACTGACCGGAGCATTTCGTCGTAACGAACACATTAGGATGCGAGCATTCAGGCAGTCAGTACACCGAGCCGAGCGCTCCATCCATAGTTTCAGATGCTCGCCGCGAGCGATGTTACGACGTTATATTATGACAAAATGCTCCGGTCAGTCTCCAACTTAATATACTCATACGCTCTCATAAAAAATGGCAGTGATGTTTTAAAAATTATTTTTACATTGATATCTCAACATAGATGAAGAAGAATGTGGAAGTCTGGATATATATGTATATAAGGCTTATGACCTGTCAGAGGCTGGTTTAATGATCACTTTGCACACATGTAACATTCACCAATATACCCATGATTGACAACTACACTAGGTACTCAAATATTTGGAACTTTTTAAATTTTTATTGTTTCTATATTTTTAGGTATATGCAAGTACACACCATTACTAATTGTATATGCAAGTACACACCATTACTAATTGTATATGCAAGTACACACCATTACTAATTGTATATGCAAGTACACACCATTACTAATTGTATATGCAAGTACACACCATTACTAATTGTATATGCAAGTACACACCATTACTAATTGTATATGCAAGTACACACCATTACTAATTGTATATGCAAGTACACACCATTACTAATTGTAATGGTGTGTACTTGCATATTAATTACAACATTATACACATTGCAGACACCATTACTAATAAAATATTAACTTTTTTTAAGAGTGGCCTTGAATTGCATTTTACATTCCTTTTTTGACTGTCAGGGTGTTTATCACCGTTGACTCCTCGCAACCGACGGCAGCGATGGGACTACGCCCCCGGAGCGCCAGACTTCAAGCTGCGTCACCTGCTGGAGAGGCCTCGAGGAGCCGGCTTCGAGAGAATCAACACGGAAGAGAGTGACGAGGAACCCACTCCAGCCACGAGCATGCTGGCGCCGCAAAATGCCTGATCATTAGATTCGGATACAAGCATCAATGCATAGTACAGGAAATTCTGCACTAAAAGAAAAGAAGACTTGAAAATCTCCATTTAAAAACATTATTTTTATTCAAGTGTTTTATTTGTGAGCATATTTTTTGTGGATTCTTTTATTGATTGTATTATCAGACATTTATTGTAACTGCAGACAGTTGGTAGAATTCCATATTGAATTGTTGGGTAATATATCCAAAATTAAACAAGGTTTATTGGATTGAATTCTACAACATTTTGAGTGTGTCCAAATACTTGTTCACAAAATCTGGATTATCTCCAATTACAGGAGTTATTTTCATATTATTTTTTGACATCTCATCAAAGATGAAGAAGAATATGGAAGTCTGGGCATTTACGGGGCTTACGACCGTCATAGGCTGGTTTGAGTGATCACTTTACACACGTGTAACATTCACCAATTCTACCCATTATTGACAACCACACTACTCAAATTCTTGGAAGTTCTATATATATGAACCAATTTAGAAACCTTGTTCATGAATCACTAAAACTTCACTATAGACTTCTATTGTTTAGATATAAAAGATATATTTACGGTCGTAAGCCCCGTAAATGCCCAGACTTCCATATTCTTCTTCATCTTTGATGAGATGTCAAAAAATAATATGATTGAATTCTACATGTATTTATGTATATGTTAATACGTGACGCGTTTCGTCTTATTAGGACATTATCAAACACTGCAGCAGTGTTTGATACCTTGTTTAATTTTGGATAATATGTAATAACCTAACAATTTATCAGACATTTCCAGTTCCAGCAGTATGTGCCCCATAAATATCACTATTTCTTAAAATCTCCGCATTCAATATCATTCAACACCGTATAATTTGTTGATAATGATGGTGAATGCATCAAAAATACACGACAAAATAAGATTTAAAGAAATAGTAAAAAAAATTGCACCAAGTAAAATTTAAATAAAAAATGGAAACAAATTACCACAAAGTGACTGTTGAATCAAAGAAACCGAATTTAACCCTTGATCGAGACGTATTCCAAGTCTCAACAGAGATGAAGCATCTTTTTGTATTTCCCTTTGGGGAATTAAAAAGTCTAAAATAAGAGGGTAAAACCTTTCTTATTTTTATAAATTATGTACTTTAAATTGCCAGTTAGTTCACTGTTTTGTTCTCAGATGTTTTGAAAAAAATATCTTTATTGAAATTATTGATACCTTTTTTACCCTAAATAAACATTTCAAATAACATTTAAAAATAATATAAAGAATTTAATATGTTGAACATTAGTAACTTGTTGCTGATAATAAACTAACCCGAGGAATAATAAAAACAAGGCAATACATTATGTTTGGAAAGTCGCAAACCATATATGTATGTTGAATGTAATAATTATTTTGACCCAAGTGCCAATGTATTGTCGACCTGTAATGTTTATATGACATGTGTACGTACCTATAAATGATGATGTACATACAATATTATGTATAATGTCACTGCTCCTATACTGCAGCTGGCATCATTGACATGTTAGATATATGTAGAATGTAACGTGGAATATTAATATATTATATAAAATAAGAAACACATAAGTTTTGTCTTGCTCCGATCCAAGAACCGTTACCCCGACAGGTATCGGAAAACTTGTTTCTAGGAGGTAATGACAAAACATATCAACATGCCCAATGCATCTATAATTTAAATTTTATTTAGTTTAAGGAAAGACGTGGCTTTTTTTAAACATTGTATATGAAGGATTCTAATACAATGAAAATGTAGTCTCCTTTGACCCCTTGCACCCAGCTGGTGCATAGGGCACTATATCGGGTAATGCAGTTTTAATTGAGCATTAATTATGTGATCAATCCTACTCTTCAGTTTTTTGGAGCTAGGATAAGTGAAAAGGTTCAGAGTGAAGGACATTATTGCTATGGGGAGCCAAAGTTGGCAGGGAAAAGAGAATACCAGTAATGGCTATGGTATTTGGGGTTGCATACCTGTACTCGTACTAGCTTGAGTTACTTGGTAGTTTTCGCAAGTAAGAAAATGAGTTATTTTGACTTTTCCTAATAGTGCCATATCAACAGGAAGAATGTGATGTGGTCACCTCTGTATATTTTGTTTGACATAATATATAGTAAAAGAACATTTTCATTTAAACATGCAACCTATTACTGCATCTTATTTAACTTTTTAAAAAGAGATATACTCATACCTAAATACAAAATTTCAAATAGTTTTTTCATTGGGCATGAAAATCGAGGTACATTAATTTTATGTATGGTGAAAAAAAATCACATAATGATAATAACAGTTGTTATTTGACACGCTGATATGATAAATTGTAGTATTATGTTATCAAATTAGCTAATGTGTTAAGATAATTTTCCTTTCAATATACATAATATTGATTTCTATTCATTTTATATATGATAACTGAAATTTTATAAACTTTGAAACCCAATGTTTTTTTGTAAATTTAAAAAAGCGCTTTGTAATTGGTGCTTATTTTGAATATGTTAGATTTCTCTTTATTCAATCAGTCAAAAATCTAAACTATTTGGTATGGTTGTCAAACTTTAACATATAATTTTTCTTTATCTTTTTTCACTTTACTCCATAATTTAAGTCATTAGCGAGGGGGCAGAGGATGGAATTTTAAAAATAAAAAAATAAAAATCTCCACTTTCTGCTTAAAAATAATCTTAGTCCTATTTTGTTTTTACCACTAACAATGTAGAGTTGAACTCGATCTTTGATTATATTAATTTATAATTAAACGAAAACTTCATTTGCATACATCAAGAACTACATTCAAACAACATCATGTGTAGTGTATACAAAATGTAGCATTACATACATTGTAAACTCTCTCGCTAGTGTTTGATCATACAAAATGAATGAAATTGAGAGAACCTATTTGCATTTTTTTAAGAGTAAGAGGGTGTCCTCCATTTCATTTCAAGGCATCTATATTCTTTTTTGTCAGGATTAATTGAGTTCTATGATAACAACCTCATCACCTTCATAAATTGATATTCTTCAATAATATTAAAGATTTTTTAGTTTGTAATAATTTATTATGACACATATATTATTTTTTGTACAAAATTTGTTCAATTTTAGACCTTTCTAGCAATTAATATATGATTCCTTGGCGATATCACAGGATCAAATAGGGAATGTATTTCACAAACAGCACCTGAAAATATTACAATAAATTAAATTGATCATCAAAGACAATCAAAATAAAGCCCACAGCAGACTACGGATTTCCTGGAATCTTCCCTACATTTCTAATAAATCGTCACATGTCAACGATGTAATGTTTTCTACAATTTTAAAATAAACAAAATCAACATAATTCCACACACACACATAAAATAATTTACAGACAAATGAATAGCAGACCATCCAGTTTATCTATGATTTTCGGTGGCAACAAAGTCCTATCTCTGTAAGTATAGGAAGTTAAGTTATTTTTGCCTCTGGTCTGATGTTGCAGTGTAAATGCCAATATATGTAATAACTCAACTTAATGTTTTGACATAGATAGGATTTTGGCAGTATTGGGAATCATAAAAAAACCAGATGGTTTGCCATATACATTTGCGAAAACATTGGCTTGTAAATTGGAACTATGATATAAAAAGTCCATTGTATATTTTTGATATGAACTTTTTTTTCAGTAGATAATTTGAACGTATAAAATGCTGTATAAGAATCCCATCCAAAAATGTAGTCAATTTTATTCCATTATTATTAATTCTAATAAAGACACTGTTTCAAGGTTTATAAATTTTCTGCGATTAGTGGTCACCATTTACCATTCTATTAAGGAAATTAGTATTCTGCTAGAAGTGATATATTTTTTTTATTATTATAAAAATAAAAACATTCCAATGTTATATGATTTTGAAACGTTTTTATCCAATATTTTTATTGATTACACTGTTAATTTATTGAATTTGAATGAATTACCCTTCTCTTGGAGACTTAGCACTCGATCCATTAAGATAACAGACTCCACTAAAGGCGCTAAAATAAGTCTCAGAGTGTAATAGATGACAATCTTTTTCCACATTTTCAAACAATTGTCTATTGCCTCCGATGATGTATCCTCCTCGCTAAGATTTACACCTATTCTCTCCGTGGCTATTTCACAATACCTGGAATATTTAGATAATGATTTTTATGGTCAGATATTTTAAAATATAAGTCTGTTTAGTTTGTACACAACCACTTTACCGGTTCCAAGATCTACCCTTGTCAAAACTATTTGTTACTACTAGTATCTTAGTCAAAACTATTTCTACTCAGCCATAGAAATTATTTAGTAATCTGTGTCTTATCGGTGAGGTTGTTAGCACAATCTATGCGTTGTTAGTCTGTCTAATATCAAAAGTCAACATGTACAACTGAATGTCAATGGGTACATCTCGAAACAGGTAAACTAAAACTCGAAAAGTGGTTATATATTTGCCATATCTAACCGTCATCTGAACCTGGTGAACTATATTTTTTTTCATGTATAATTGGCGTAGTAATAAATATAAGGAGAGAGGTACAGTTGGCTTCAAACGATACTGATGGGGAAAATTGAGGGGCAGCGTGGTCCTGGCAGAAGGCAAACATCTTGGCTGCGCAATAAAGAGATGAGACATGTGAGGGTGCTGTTCTGGGTCGCGCAAGACAGAGAAGCCTTCTCCGGAGTAATTGCCAATGTCGGGAGGACCTGATACGGCACAGGAAGAAAAATAATAAATATAAATGCCAAACCTTTGGAATGTTAGTGTATTGTAGTGCTTAATGCTTCTAAGTCCAACGTGTTTCATATTTGGCCATTTGGTAACCAGTATTTTTTCTAGCAATGCTCTGAATGTGTGAACCTAAAAAGTATGCGTAACTTGAGTACCTTCTTACTTATAAATTGATTAATAACTAGTCTTAATCTTCCTTGTTCCTGTAAATACATAATATATTTAAACTGAACATTTTTGATGTTGTATTTTCCATCTTGTTAAGAATTTGTATAATTTTCATTTTAAACTTTAATGACCAACACTATATGTATAAGAAAAATATATTTCCATGACATTAGTTTGCAAGGCACAAAATATAATTTGAAAAACGCGATACATTACATAATTGTGTTATGAACAAAGTTCACAAAAAGTCATGTGGCAAAATAATGTATTTCAGAATTTAAAAACTAATTTAACATTAACTTAAAATTTAATAGAACTGTTGAATTGATGCATAAAATAAAAACTGTTTACATTAAAAACACTATAATATGTCTGCACAAATTTGAATAAGTTTAATTAATGTTACATAACATTTAAAAATAATAAAACACATTAACTTTAGACAGTTACTTTTAATAAAGTTGGATATATTTATCTAAAATGTGTCGCGAATTGTGTTTCATGGCCTTTACATTTTTATAAATAAAGATGAGTTATGTACACATAACTTGCTTGTTAAAAAACTTGAATGAATATTATCATTCTTGGTGTATTCAAACTTGATTAAAACCTTTCATTATTTGGTATTTAATGGTAATGCTAAAATAATTAATATACCACTAATTTAGCCCGATAATCATAAACATTTTATATCGCTACTAACCAAACATAAATATTTAAATATAAAATGTATTGTTAATTTCATAAACTAGTAATTTAAATTATGTAAGAAAACCTTCCAAACTCTTTCTCTTCTTTAAATATTGAGTACCTTCCCGTGAATTATTTAAAAAAATAGACCTAGATATATCGCTCACTCCTTTCAAGAACGTCATAAATCAAAATACTTGATTTTTCAGGAGAACGTTTTTAAAGTTTAAAAATATAACACAATGTATTAAAAATAAATATCAAGCCATTGATTGAACTTTGTACAGTGCAACGAATCTTTTTACGTAAAACCTGAAGGTTTTTTCTCCATTTGAAAAATATTTGGTTATTTAAAAAAAAAATTAAACAATACTCTTTCTTCAAAATGCAAAAACGAAATTATCTGCCCTGTAGCGGGTAAATATTAAGTTAAAAATATGCCTCTTTTGCTGGGATATAGTACATTTTCTGGGCATTCCGAAAACATGCATAACTGAAAATTGACGATTTTTGATTTATGACGTTCTTGAAAGGAGTGAGCGATATGTATACATATATTTCTCTCAATCTTGGTGATTTCATCGATAGACATACTAATAGATACTATCGGACACATATCTACCAAATATTAAAGTTAATAGTTAAATGTGTTTATTTGTTAAGTCCTGAATTATAAAATAAAGATATTTTTTGTGAAAATACCCTTTCTTTTTTCAAATCCCAGCTTTAATTATTTTAGTAATTCATAATATTTACAGCATCATTAAGCTAGCTTTCACAATTTTCAGTGATATCTCAACAAAGGTGAAGAAATCTTTTGAGATAGGAATATGAAAGCCTGGGTATTTACAGGATCTAAGACCTATCATTGTCTGGTTTAATAGATCAGTTTATACCTACACTGTATTCACCATTCTACCCATGATCGTTAATCTTTTAATGGCAATTTATAAAGGAATACTAAATAACAAAAGAAACTTATTTTCAACAAGCATAAATATTGAAATAAAGTAAAACAAATCCGTCCGCCTCCGTAGTGTAATGGTCAGCATGCTCGGCTACCGTACTGGAGGTCCCAGGTTCGATTCCCAGGGGGGGTCACATAAATATAAGTGATTTTTTCACTCTTATATTTATTCAATATTACCTTGCACTGGTAGCGGAAGCGGAGGGCTGATCACTTTTCCTTCATGTGTTAACGATCAAGATAACACTGCATTTATATGATGCAGTGCCCTATGCACCGTTGGGGTGCAGATAAGGGTTTGAATGAATGAAATGAAAGAAGAAAAAACATTATAAATACCTGTAAGTCTTCATACTGTCCCTTGACAAGTCTTTGACAGTAAGTTTCTATAGCGTGACAGGCTATTTCCCTGCTTTCATAAGACAACTCACTGTTTTTTAGTCCAGAAACAAAATCGCTCAGAGGATACCCTCTGAATTTCTCTCCATCGCAGGATAATTTCATGTAGCAGCACCCGACGATGCATATAAACTTGACATAGGCAGTCTCCGAAAATATTTTCAGAAGCAGAGGACCTAAGTCTCCGCAGGGATGGAGTCCTACAACTCCATAGAAATCATCCAAATGGTCTTTTAATGTTTTAAGGAAAACGGTTTCCTGCGTTTCCGGGGTCAGCATGAGATTTATATGTTGAGGTTTGCAGAATTTCAAAACCAAATCATTTTGCAAATGCTTTACAGCAGTGTATTCGAATTCTGAATCTAGTTCTCTAAAATAAATAAATGAACTGATGTAATTTACAACAAAATATATCACAAATGATGAAATACGCCATGTACAGGGTGGGGCGTAGTCACTTCCTTATTTTAAAAAATCATAACACAATAAGTATTATCAGTCGAGATTAAATTTTTCTTTCTTACGGGGGCACATTTAAAGTTTTATTTTATTTAGTTTTAAAAAAGACATCTCGAAGGCTGCTACTGTTCTCGTCAATGCGCTAAGATAGGTAAATTTTGACATTTCTGTCGAGTTTTTCCAGCATATATGTGCCTATGTCGGCATTAGCAGCAAGAATATTGTCCTTCAGCTAACCAAGAGTCTTTGGACGATTGGTGTAAATCAATGTTTTAAGGAAGCCGCGCAGAAAACAGTCACAGGGAGTTAAATCTTGAGAACGCGCTGGCCACTGAAGATCGCCCCTAAGAGAGATGCGCCGTTCGGGAAGGTGTTTCCGCAAAAAAAAAAGTTTGTGTCGTGTGAGCGGTTGCATCATCCAGTTGGAACTACACATCCCCTATATATCTTTCTTCGAGTTTGGGTGTAAAAAACTGGAAGAAATGGATATGATGACGACATTTTCGACATCCATCAGGATGCCTGAAATGATAAAATCATTTACATATTTATAATTAAAAATTTGCAGTCCTTATTTTGTTTTCCCGTGCCGAGGGCAGATTTTTTATTTAACTTGTCCAAGAGCATGATTTGTTATTTAACCTGTCCAGGAGGCCGTACATGTACGGTCATACCAAACTTTCCTCAAAGGAGTATGGCGGTACATCTACAGAAATTTATATCTAAAATGGTACTTGTACTGCCATCTGTGATTGTATTCAGACAATATAATCACAAATTAAATCATGTTTACTGGTGTAAAATTTTTTTATTCAAGAAAATATGTTGCTTATAGCATTATTGACTATGATATAAAATTATAAAAAGTAAAAAAAAGGAGCCAAAAAACTCACTCCCCAGATACAGTTTTGTCCGCAGAAACTCACTCCCGGACAGGTTAATGATTTTACAGAAAATGGTTTTAATGCTTTATGTACTATTCAAAGTTCATTGGACTAAGTGATAGATTAGGTCTGATTTATTTCAGAGTTTTTAAAATTGTGGTTATTGTGGTGGATTGATTTCATACAGTGTATCGTTGGCCATAGAGTAGTTGTGTTTTTCTACATACATAAAAATGCAGATAGTTATTAATATTTTCTTCAATATTCAAATGTGCACAGGGCACCATACCAGATTGAAATATTTTAACTTTAGCGTGGAAGAAGTCGATTTTGCGGATCAGTATACGGCGTCATATTGCTTCATGTAAAAAACGAAAAAATGGTGGAGAAAACTTTTTATTTTGAGAAATAGAAACATTCATTATCAATGCATGTATTCTGTATCTTTATACATATCTTGAGATGCACACATAGGTGAGCATCTCAAGAAGAAAGAAGCGAGAATTATCAAGGAATTTAGTCAGTTATTTTCGGGCTACTAAACCAAAAAGAATCTCCACAAGTGATAGGAAGCAAAGATTTGTCAAAAAAATGCATTTTCTTTACCCTAACCATAAGGAAAACACAAAGACTATGCAATGGACTCCAATCGAAAAATTCCCAGGGTAGAAAATAAACTTGATACATAAAGCTTATAAGATAAACCTGGGCTCGTAATCTGGGTTAGAAGAAGAAGTGAGGAATAGGAGAACAGCACCAATGGATCTATCCATGTTTGAGTGCTCTAGCACTCAAAGTTCCATTACCCGTACTTGCACTAGCTCGTGTAATTGTACACTACTAACATGTACAAGACTCTTGAGGATGAAATTTTGGATTCCAGTGACTGCATAGTTCCATATGGTCTTAGAATGACGAATTATATAATATTTGATATAGGTGTCATTGTTTTTTCAAGGTAGTGAAACCTATTAAAGCGATAATTGAAAAATGTAACCTTACCTGGCTCCAGCAGTTAGGTTACTCTGTCCCTCGATGCCAACTGTTTTCAGGTGATATTTGTAGGACAGAGTGCGCACCAGGTGACCAAGACCAGATCCTATATCAACAACTGAGTCACACTTTTCATCTGTTGCTACTTTTGCAATTAACTTTGACACCAATGCAATTTCATGCCGTTTCTTATTTTTCACGTGTTTTGTAAACAATTTACTAAGTCGAGGATGCGTATCACAGGAAGCTTTCGGATCAGTACCTTCTTGATTTACTTTCGTCGAGTCTTCATTGAGTTTAAAATGATCATTTGAATAATCTCTAGGAATCGACAAGTATTTGAGACTTTGAATTAAAGCCATTAAAGAGAGAGGTAATACAACTTTAGGTTTCCCTCCGACCAAGATATCGCCTAGTTCGGAGGGTTCCATATTTTCAAAAACCTCCCGCCATCCGCGCGGCAGTTTATGCCAGTGGTTATCGACAAAAAAATCCTAGAAAATGAATAATACAAATATATGAATACAAGTGTTGAAATTGTTAATATTTTTATATCGGCTGCTCTTCAATCAGCCGTATTAAAACTGAAAATGAATATAGTAATTCCTACCAAAACGTACGAGTTTAAGAGCCAATCAAATTGACGTATAATTTTTAAGGAATGATACACTTTGAACTTAAAATCGCTGTCAAATTGTATATTCATTCTCAAGCTGTAGTTTAAAAAAAAGTACAAAAATACATTTATAGATTAATGAAATTATTGTCGTTAGTTGAAAATTGGCAAATATTTCCAACTATTATACGTATTTGGTCAGTGCGGTTATGTTTTTGTTGTACTGCTGTCAAATTGACAGTTATGAGAAAAAAATAAGAACCATATTTTTGCAGGTGTTTTCAACTGTTATATCTTATTTAAAACTAAGTCATATATTTCAAGGTCTGATAAATCTTTAATTATTTAATATGAAATTTTAAGTCATTCCTCTCTTTCTTTGTCGCTTATTTGCGCATTATTTCAAATAGTTCACTATAGTAATTTACTAATAACTAATAAGAAAGATAATTTCGTCAATTTTTGTTTCAGGTGCCTATCTAAAGGTCCAAACTTATAAAATTGATAGTGTGATAGTTTGTAGACTATATATTCTTTTTCTAACCTTTATCCGCACCCAATAGTGCATAGGGCACTGCATAATATTGACGTAATGTTATCTTCATCGTTAGCTACATGAAGGCAAGGTGATTACTCCTATGATTCAGGGACCAGTCTAGGGTAATATTAAATAAATACCGTGACTAAACCCTGAAATAAGACTTTACATTATACTTAAAAAATATTTAATATAACCCTGATGATTTTGCCGCAACGGCAATTGTTGTTAAAATTTATTTAATTACTTGGTAGACAAATGTACTGAAGTTTGAGTATTAAATTGATTATATCGATTAATGAGAACATGTTGTATAACTAATAAAATATTACAGTAAAAGATACAAAAAAAAGTAAAATATCCCAGCACATGTAATTTTTTTTGTTATTGATGGGTACTGACGCTATTTTATGCAGTCTAGTAACTGTGAACAGCCATACAATATATTAAAAAAGCTTGATCTGAGTTGTCTCTAGTAACTCGTTACAACTTCATACTGGTTGCTAAAAATCGTGGTGATGGGTTTGGTGAATGGATCAAGATGAAAGTAAAGTTTATTTTATATGTTTTACAATTAGTTTATCGTTTTAATTTGCTTATGAAGAAAACAATTAATTCATTTTAAATAAATTACTTCGTGTGCAACACTTTCTTGTAAACTATAATTAGTATAATCAGTGTTCTTATCACATTAGCGCACGATATTTCTGGGTTTCTTGTGTCAGTTTGTGTGCTTTTGTTTAATATACATATTTAAGTTTATTTTACATCTTCAGAAAGCTGCTGACCATAAGTTGCAAGGGTTTTCCTTTGGGGGATCAATGAGTACGAGAACGCTATCTAGAAAAGAGTTGAAGGAGCAGAAGAAGAAGGAGGAAGAAGAAGCTGCCGCTCATGTAAGTTCTAATTTTATTTGACTATAATTTTCACAGTTAACTATGTATATTGATTGCACATAGCCTATCCAAATATTTATGCAAAAATATAATGCTGTGAAGGAACTAATTCAAACTATGCGTTATTAGTTCTATAATTAAGAAAAAAGATTCGTTTTTCATGTTTATTTACAGGACATTATTAATATCTTTATTATTTTCAGGCATTTCAAGAGTTTGTTGAAACATTTCAAGAGGCTCCGGGCAAAATATCCAAAGTATGGATTAAGGCAGGAACATACAATCCTGGCGCTAGAAGTAAGTGATATTCTGTTCTCTGTACCTAAGATAATATTTTTCATCAACCAAGGAGATTCCAAAATTCTCATAACCGCCAATAATGAATTTCCAAAAAGTACTGTTTTTAGTTTTAGCTTTTTTAAAACCATTTTTATTCCCGAATCCTGTAAGAATTACTATATTATGGTAATGTTACTCGCATTTGCAACTGTGTAAACATAATTCATTTAATTATAGACGTGCTTTTTCAAGTGATCTAAACAGAATATGGTTAGCATAAATTTTATGTATCTAACGTTCAACTGAAGTATAATATGAATCTGTTTATTTCACAGTAAAAAAATAAAACTTCATTCTTTAAAAATTTTTGACATCTCTAACAAAAAGAATATGGAAGTTGCATTTACGGGGCTTACGACGGTCATTGTCTCTGTTAAGGGATAAATGAAAATAATACAAATCGTATTTATTTAATCTTTTCCACTCTGACCTCTGATCAAAAAAATGTGACGTTTTTCTACCATTAAAAAAAATATTTTGGTTCCCAAATTTTGGGACACTGGCAATTCATATGACCATTCGTTTTTATAACTGAACTTGAAAGTGTAACTTTCATCGTTTTCCATGGCAGATTAACTATAATATTTATTATAAACACATAAAATGCAATTTCTGTTATTTTAACTACTAACACTAATATCACAAAATTTTGAAATATAATAGCTCCACAAAACGAATAAATATGGTCACAAAAAGTGGGAGTATCCTTGGAGAACCGTCATAAATGAAGGATAACGACTGACTGTCCTAAAAAATATTAGCATATGATAAATATTCTATCACCCAAAATGATAATCTATTTTTCCTAGGTTATATCTAAGTAATGGAAAGTTTCATTGAATAAATGTTGGTTAATTCAATGTGTTGCGATGATTAACCGCATTTATCTCAAATATTTTTTGGTAGAATATACTTGGATGATAGAGAAATCAATGATTAAGCTTATACCTGCGCTGGGCCAGACATTGTGGCCCACGGAGCTGCCTACTAGAATCATAGGGGCCAGAATGTCTGGCTTACAGAGTTAAGATTGTTGCTCCGCTACTTCCATCACTCGTTATGAGAAATGTCGCTTGTTAAGGGAACACTTTTTCACAATCTGTTTTGCTCATTAAGAGAAGGTTCCATTGTACTTTTCAATGTAATTTTAGCTGACCTCTTTTTAAAAAATGTCTGTGATTTATTCTATGGTAAACTTTCAGAGGAAGATACGAGCGAGCGGGGGAAAGTTTATAAGCCGCAGTCGCGTATCGAGGCCACTGAGAAGTCGTCGGCGGAAAGAGCCCAGGAATATGTCAAGCTTCTCGCCTCCAAGCCGGACAAACCGCTCAAGAAAAAGGACAAAGATAAGAAGAAAAGTAATTTGGAGCTCTTCAAAGAGGAACTAAGACAGTGAGTGAGATAAGCATTATCGATAAAATTCAGAAAGGTGTGTTGAGATGGTTTGGACATATGAGTGTGACCATGATATATATGGTAGAACGAATGAGTGAGGAAAGAACGGTAAAACAAATTTATGAGGCGAATGTAATTGGAAAAAGGAGCAGAGGAAGACAGAGAAAAACATGGCACGATCAGGTATGCCAAATACTTGAAAGTGGTCAGGTTAGGAGTCGTAATAATTGGCGGGTATGTATGAAGAGATGCATGAACGTGGAAGAGGCGAAGAATGTTTGCAAAGACAGAGTGGTGTGGCGTTCTATTCTCTCAGCCTCCCCTGCGGGGAAGCGGCGTGATGGCTAGTTAGTTAGTTAGAGTGAACTTTCACATTAATTATTTGAAGAAACAACCCCGGGTACGAATGACATTGTATTGTGGATCTTTCTTTCTCAGAATTCAAGAAGAGCGAGAGGAAAGACACAAGTACAAGGGTGCCTTGAAGAATGCGGTCCCCGATGCGGAGCTACTTCCCGCTTTCTGCAAAGATGAAATGATCGGGTCGTACGACTACGGAGACCCCAATACTACTAACCTCTACTTAGGGAACCTCAGCCCTAAAGTAAGCCATAAAGTGAAGAATTGCACATTTCGCTCACTCCTTTCAAGAACGTCATAAATCAAAAAACTTGATTTTTCAGGAGAACCTTTTTAAAGTTTAAAAATATAAAACAATGCATTAAAAATAAATATCATGCCACTAATTGAACTTTTTACTGTGCAACAGATCTTTTTAGGTAAAACCTAGAGGTTTTTTCTCCATTTGAAAAATATTTAGGATATTAAAAAAAAAAATTAACAATACCTTTTCTTCAAAATGCAAAAACAACACTTTCTGCCCTGTAGGCAAGTAAATATTAAGTTAAAATATGTCTCTTTTACTGGGATATAGTACATTTTCTGGGCATTCCAAAAGCATGCTCAACTGAAAATTGACGATTTCTGATTTATGACGTTCTTGTAAGGAGTGAGCGATTTATTAGTCCCGATGATTCAGTCTTCATCATGATTTGCGTAACCTGTTTATTGTTTAGTTAACAGAACAACAGTTGATGGAGATATTTGGGCGATATGGACCACTCGCAAGTATCAAGATAATGTGGCCACGCTCGGAAGAGGAGAAAGCTCGGGGACGTAATTGTGGATTTGTGGCGTACATGTCTCGCAAGGATGGAGAAAGGGCACTGAGGAATTTAAACGGTAATTTGACTTTCAACTCTTGAATAATGACTGCTTAAACGTATCATTTGTTGCAAATGATTACATAATGCTAAAAATTAAGTTATTTGAAATGATATGGCATAATTTTATCATATGAATATAGTGAAAGTAAATTAATACAAAATTGGAGAGAATAAAATCTTTGAACTAGCGAAGTTGACAAAATAACAAAAGTAGTCATTGAAATTGATAATTTAAACGAATTTCATTTTTTTGCTCTTGTCATTTTATTTCAAAGTTGGGGCTAAACATTTTTTTGTTATCGAAATTTTTCTGTGAAAAAATTGTTGGAGAGGCCAGTTTTAGATATACGAACTTTGTAATACATAATTATAAAATTATGTCAAAATTTTAAGTAGCAAACTTTTTTCTCTAACATTTCATTTGATTGGCATGCTCTTTCATAATCGTTCCGCTATCAGCTGACTACATGCTGCACATTTCATCATCTATTATTAGAGTATATGTTGATACTATATGTATGTCTATAATAATACATATGTTGTTAATATGTCACATTTTATTATTGGCATATAGCTATAGTTTGTATTTTTATCATCAGGGAAAGAAATAATGCAGTGCGAGATGAAGATGGGGTGGGGGAAGGCGGTGGTGATCCCGCCGCACCCCATCTACATCCCCCCCTCCATGCTCTCTCCCCCGCCGCCCTCCGGCCTGCCCTTCAACGCCCAGCCCCCGAGACAACTGATCAACAAGGTATTACTCTACCAACACCACACACAATCACACAACCTCCACTGTTCCCTTACAGGTGCCCTAGCGTGACCCGATGGCCGCGTAGCCCACCTCGCTAATACTTTTTTCCTTAGGATATGAACCTGTCGCCGTTGTCCGTTTCCCGAAATATCTATTTCCCAACGGTGACCGAAATGTACTCTGGATATTTAGAACTCGATCGATTACATTACTCCAAGTTAGTGAAGTGTTTGAACCCAGAATTGGGAGATCATTTAGTGGCTGACTTTGGCTGGATCCTGCGGAAATGTAAGCCTAAAGACTGGTCAAGGAGAACCCTCGGAGCTCTTGTGAACTATCGCCTTTCTTCAGTGCCTGTGATACAAAATCTGTGATATATACAAACTGGTTTCATTGTACGCTTTATGTTTATTATTATCTTTTTTCTAGTGAATAAATTGACTGAATACTGCGTTCTGATTTTCTCTGCAACATTTTCATCCTCAATATTTAATTTTTTTAAGTTGGATTATTCATTTTAATTTAATTGAATTTTATCAGTCTTTATAATGATTTGCCTATATTTTCTTTCCTCGATATATAAAATTACAATAAAAAACTAAGAAATTTACAAGAAATGTAATAAAGTTGACAACCTTTTTTTGTTTCTTTAAACTATTTTTCTTCAAAATTCTGTCACTTGAGGATTTTGCAAGTAAACCAAAGAGAGATTTCGAATCTTTTTAAATCTAGGGTCCACCAAATATTTTTTGGAGCTTGTGTAAAATTAAATCGCTGCATTGTAGATCCCCCGACTCCGACCAGGTGAAGCATTCCCTACAGAGCCAGAGGACAAGGAGGCTCTCAACAAGGTACAGTTATAATCTATACCACATAATGATGCTATACACACACACACACTCCCCATAACACTGCTTACACTAAACACTCGTGTCTATGTGTATATCTTTCAATACAGCATAGGACAACATCAATTTCTTTAGTAGATTGACAACTAATTCAGTGTCATAATATTCTATATCTAAGTGCCAAAGCTGTACTTGTGATAATATTATGTACTAAAGTAATATACATATTTCTGTAAATTACAAATTTAAAAACACTAAGAATCGTTTCCAAAATGCATTTATATCAATTTATAATGTACACTCACATAATACAGTAAAAGCTCGTTAATTCAAAATTGAAGGGACCAAAATATGAGAAATATTTTACATTTCAAGTTGATTATTTAATGAAGAAGAAAAACTTTATTTTACACACAATTTACGGGCTATTACTGTATAAGAAGACTTTTTTATACAATTCAGTTAATGACATGCACACTTACATTTTCTATGATGACACAATGTCCTTTTACGTGTGCAAACATCTATATACTTTTAAAATGAATTTAAAATTTAAAATTAGATTCAATTTATATAAATTTTAGGTTGATTTTGTTTATATATTTTACTACGAAAATAATCTATTAAAAAAATACATATATTCATAAAAATAATAACAACGACCTATTTAAAACTATATATAATACGTACTCTGCTTCTATTTAGTTTCACTCAAATTTATCGTAAATATTATATTAACACCTTTTCTTAATTTTGAAGAATTATTTTTCTTTTTTTATTAATAAATTTGCTATCATAAAGTAGGATTAAAACTGATTTATTATTATTATTTATTTATAAACTTTTTGTCGCTTGGGAGTGTTATAATACCATGTGGTTCAACATCGCCATTTTTTTAAACCACTATGGAGTACTTAAAACTAGAAACATCATTTTAAAACATTTATCAGTCTGAATGATTTGTGTGAGCCATGTGATATAATTTTGTTCATTTATAGTGATATTTAATTAATATTCGGGTTTACTGTCATTCGGTGTACCAATTACTCGTAGATGTGGCCAAGTGGGAACTTATCATTTCTGATAGATTCCTTATATTTTTCTCCTATTAAGTTGCATCATATTTTTCTTCACAAGTACACGCGGTACCTTCCCACTTTTAACTTACCAAATACCAAATATTCTAAATAAACTAAATGTTTAGAAGGTTAATAGGAGAATAGCTTTTTTTTCAAATATGTATAAAGCATTCTGACCCAATTCCTTTTTTTAAATGGTTTAAAAAGTTTTTTAAAAAGTATTTTTTAATAACTCTCTTTTCACTCGTTTCCTTCAATTATTTATCTGAGTTTGAATAATCCCCCTTGACTTTACAAAGATCAATGTATCAGAAAGTGAGATGAGCAGTGTGAAGGATGGCAATATTAGGATGTATTTTGTATTGTGAACTTGTATCAACTATTATTAATGATTGATTACGATGTGGGTCGGGCGCATTTGGCTGTTCTACAGATTTTGTCGCAGTCTATTGTCAAGGTGGTTATACCCAAGGAAAGGTAATTGAAACACCTCTATCTATAAGTTGTATATTATTTCACCATCTATTCTCCTTGTCCCGAACCATTATCACCCTTCTTTGTTTGCTCCAAAAGTTGTCTCCTTTTATTATCAAATCACACCCAAAAGTTGGATATTATTTCTACATGACAAGACTTCATCGGTGAGTAAACATACTACTTTTTATTTTATTTTACTTTGATCATTACTTCAGATATTATCTTAAGCATTTCCATATTTGGCATGAGTACAACTTATTCAATTTATTTTTTAGAACATATTTACATGCCTATGCATTGTAATTTTTTTCTTCATATTTTTATAATTTTTTCGATGATTAAAGTTTTTATTTTAAAAATAAATTAATATATTTAATTAATGTTAAGTGTCCGTGAAATTGCGATTGATTATCCTGCAAATGTTATTAGGCAAACATTGATGTTAATTCACCGCATGGTGGAGTTTGTTATTCGGGAAGGACCGATGTTCGAAGCCATGATCATGAATAAGGAGATCAACAATCCTGCATTTAGGTAAATATATTCTATATACCTATATATTTGCCCCACTAAGTGAAAACACAATAAATGAGTAAACAGTTCTTTATGTATTTTAATTAATATTTTACTTAGTAAATACCACTATTTCTTAAAATCCACTGTGACACGTGTTTCGATGCATTCGTGAAGCTAATTCTAAAATTTAGAATTAGCTTCACATATGGAGTTTGAAAATGATGCGGAATGCATCGAAACACGTGTCACAGTAGATTTTTAAAAATAGTGGTATTTACTAAGTCAAACATTAATTAAAAATGGATAGATTTTACCACATCTTGACTGCGGAATCAATTAATGAAATTCTTTATGTTCCTACATAATGAGTAAATACAGTATAATGCGTCATTTACACAACACCATTATAATAAGAGACATTCTTTTAAGCCACTCTATTAACATAAGCTGTTGACAAATTCTTTAAATTTTTCACTCAAATATAATATATGTATTGTGTTTTCACTTATGTAACAAATTTTTATTATTACATATAAATTTTGTTAAAAACAAAAATTTATCAAATTTTTATTTTTTTTCAGGTTTTTGTTTGAAAATCAAAGTCAAAACCATGTATATTACCGGTGGAAGCTGTTCTCTCTACTGCAAGGGGACTCGCCAAAGGAGTGGAATACCAAGGAATTTAGAATGTTTAAAAGTAAATATAATATCTCGTATTTAATTCTCGCAATGTTAGTTTGTATATACTGCACTACTAACGAGTGTGATCTCCCAACAGGCGGCTCTGTATGGCGGCCTCCGGGCCTGAACTTGTACACGCAGGGGATGCCTGATGACCTTATTGACGAGGATGAAGTGAAAGACACCAAGGGAACTCTTAGTAAAACGTAAGTTATCAGATTTTTTACGAATTATCAAATGTTTTGTACAAGTGTCGGAAGGAACAAAACCTCGTAATATTTTTTTGAATTAAAGAAAAGTTTGATTATCATCGTTTTAATTCACACATTTTGTGCGTCGAACACAGCTCCCATGTCCATACAAATATTGAGCCAAGTTAAATAAAGATAAGGATCCGTAGCCGGTTTTATGTGTTTTAAGAACACAAAGGAATACACTTATTTGTGATGTTTAAGTAGAAAGTAGAATTTGATTTTGAACAAAGTTTTCAAAGGATTTTCAAAAATTCGCAAATTTAAATTTATGTGGATGACATTATTTTATACGCAGTGAATGTATATCAGTTTTTACTATACTTTTTACATGTGAAAACGATCAATGCAAGAAAGTTTTCGTACGGCAAGATTGTATGTAGAGAATATTCTAGGAAAAATATTTTGCTAATTTCTTCACCTGGATGCCGAAAGATCCTAACAACATATAAAGAAATTTGACAGGGGAGGCATTTGAACTTTCCAATGCTAGTTCTCCCAGTCATTTAGAAGTATTTTCTTATATATTTTTAGATTTACACTGTTTAACTATTTATTGTCCGCGTTCATAGTGTAATGGTCAACACGCTCGGCTACCGTACTGAAGGTCCCGGGTTCGATTCCCAGATAAATATAAGTGATTCTTTCACTCTAATATTTAGCGGAGAGCCGATCACCTTTCCTTCATGTGTAAATGATCAAGAAAACACTGCGTTTATATGATGCAGTGCCCTTTGCACCATCACTTGTGAATGAGAGTTTGAATGAATACACATAACTATTTATTTAAGTAAGAACTTTCTGCAACTCATAATCAGTATGCAGTAGCATAAGGAACATAATACACAAATTAAAATTAATTTGGTCATATGCGACTCAGGATAGTTCAGAATCGAGGCAAAGATGCGAAGTGTCAAGTTATGATTTGTCTCCGCAGTCAGCGGGAGAGGCTGGAGGACCTGATTCGGCAGCTGGGCCCCGAGCGGTCGCGCGTGGGCGAGGCCATGGTGTTCTGCGTGGAGCACGCGGACGCGGCGGAGGAGATCGCGGCCTGCATCGCCGAGTCCCTCTCCTCCAAGGCCACGGCCGCGCACAAGAAGGCCGCCCGCCTCTACCTGCTCTCCGACGTGCTGCACAACACCGGCTGCAAGATGTCCAACGTGACGCACTTCAGGAAGGCGTGAGTACCCGCTCACTCACTCATTCATCTATTGTCACTGATGAGGATTCACTAACAGTGCTCCAACTGCATTATTTATTAACACAGCACGGACGGGTGTTACAGACGGGTGTTTTGATAATTGTGTTTATATAATTTAGACCTTCACAAAGAGATTGGTACATAATATTCATACAAAATTTTTTAAATAATTCCTTCTTTTCTGACTTATAAGTTAGGCCGGCGCAGAAGGTAAAAATACACTTCCCGTCCTTAACACGTTAAACACCAATACTAAAATTTGTCAATTTTGAAATTCACAAAAAAAAACTTTTCTGTTTTTTTTTTGTAATTTCTGTAATTTGTAATTTTTTTTGTAATTTCCAAAACCTTATGTTGCGGCGGTGTACACATTTTTGTTCATTTTGGTAACCTTCAACTTCATATTTGTATTTTCTTGTCTTGCTTTGCCATATAGTAGATAGATAATACAAAAATATTATTGATTATTTTCCGTCGTCATTCTTTCATTGTGATCTAATATCACCCGTGTCAAATTATATTTCTTTAACAAACTTTGCAGTAACTAATGTGTTCGTTCATAAACTCAAAAAGTGACTTATATGAGTGCTCTAAAGGGTTTCTATGTCTATGTGTTTAATGTGTGATGATACCCTGTTATTGAATTTATGATCTGGCCTCTATGGGACTGGCTTTGATCGGATTAGGTGTAATGATTTTGATTGATGGTATTTATGGTGTTTAGGTTTGAGTCGCGGATGGTTCAGATAATGCTGGATGTGCACGCCAGCTGCCAAGCCCTGGAGTCGCCGTCCCTCAGTGAAGGGCTCAAGACTCGAGCCCTCAATGTGATCCAAGCGTGGCAGGACTGGAACGTGTATCCGCGAGACTTCATCACACGATTACTCAACGCACTAAACGGAATTGAGGTAATCACCTTCAAACAGTTTTGAATCATGTTGTTACTGGATCATTATGTCAGTAGGTACAATATGGTATCAAATGGTCAGGAGAGATAAATGATTTGTCGGTGGTTGGAGTGCTACGTGCAGCGCAGTCAAGGGATAATTAGAGACGAGTCATTGCTCCCACAAGGGTCACAACCATCAGTCATGAAGAATAATATGGAGAAGAAGAAATAAATAATATACCACCATACAAAATGACAAATCACTCTAAGTGCGTTTGTAAAACTGAAAACATGACTTGCGATAAACTTTTGCCCTAGCCCATGGTTTCCCAAACTATGGGTCGCGAGCGAATATTGAGTGGGTCCTCGCCTCTGTATACATGAATTTAAAAAAAAGTGATTTATTTGATATTTCATTCAGTTATTTAAGACCTATTTTTTCTATGACAGCTAAGAGGTGGGTCCCAAGGTTGGAAATTTTTGTCAGAAGGGTCGGAGCCTAGTCAACTTTGGGAATCTATGCCTTAGCCTATTTTAAACTAAAATAGTTATTAATAGTAATAAAAAAAAACTACAATTATTTTTTCAATAGTAAGTAAAGACACTTCAAATTTAGTAAAAAAAGATAAGAATGAGCGTTCCAACTTGCAGATGACGGGGCCAGGCGGGGCGCAGGCCGAGGAGGGGTCGGAGCACGGGTCGGGGGCCGAGGAGGCGGAGGAGGGGGAGGAGGGCGAGGAGGGGGGCCCGCTGGACGGGGCCGCGCTGCTCAAGGCGGCGCAGGGCCTGCAGCACCTCCTGCAGCCCGCACACTCGGCACCCAAGCAGAGCCTCATGGACGACATCGACGGGATACCATGTGAGTTATCTGGCAAACCTTCCAGGATTATTACTTAATCGGAATAAATTTTTCATCAATAACCGAATGCTGAGAATCCATATATCGATTCTGGTATACAGTGGAACCTCTCGAAACGAGGATAATTCATTCCAGAATCTTACCCGCTAAGTGAAACTTATTTTGTTTTGACTGTCGTGGAAGTCCCCTCGTTATGCGAATTACTCATTATGAGAGGTTCCACTGTACTTTTCCAAAAGCGCGGCTGTCGATATACCGACCATGACGCCAGTGTATTTTGGCGGTCGGGCTGAGAGTTTGTGTTGCAGAGTGTGCTTTTCTAATGTCATCCATTTTTTTTGTTGTAAAAACTTGTTGTTTTTTGCCCTTACAATGTCCACTTAAGTTAAAAAATACCATTTTTGCAAAAAAAAATTAGCACTAAAACAGTTTGAATATGAAATTTGCATTTTCCATAATTTTATTGAAGAATCTGGCGGTGTCAAAAGTCTGCGTAATCGGAGGGCATGTATGACTAGATGTATGGATGTGAAGGAGGCGAGGAGTGTATGTCAGGACAGAAGAGTGTGGCGTTCCATCCTCTCTGCCCACCCCTGCGGAGAAACGGCGTGATGGTAGTAGTAGTAGTAGTAGTTATTGAAGAATTCATGTATATATTGTAATATAACCATATCCGCTCCCTAGGTGGAGCATATGGAGTCCACAAACTGTCTCCAGGCTTTTCTGCTAGTTATTGAAGAATTCATATATATATTGACAAAAATATATTTCAGTGGATGACGATATCGACGGTGTCCCCATAGAGGAAAACGGGTCGAGTGGCAAGGCTGCGAGTGCTCCTCTGCAGGTGGCCGGGTTCATCCCCTCCCGCTGGGAGAGCGTGGAGGGGCCGGGCGCCGGGGAGGGGGGCCCGCTGCCCGCCCTGCACACGCCGCCCCCCCCGCCCGCCCCCCACATCAGCTCACCCCTTACCCCTGATAATAATGACTCCAGGTTAGTCATTATCATTCATCTCAATTTGTTTTACTCCCCAGCTACCCGTGTTACCCTCGGAGGTAGGATGCGAGTGAGATGCGGTAGTTCGCACACGCATCTGCGGTGACATCATGAGCTAACACACTTTGGACGGGAAGGGTATTTCTACCCATTCGGTCGATTGATGCTTAAAGACGGGTAGGGTATTTTTACCTTCTTTGCCGGCCTCATTTCAAAGGCAGAAAAGAAGGAGTTATACTATTTTGATTTTATATAAATATTATATAATAAGCTTATTGTTAAGGTCTTAACTGTATGTACATACATAATTATAAAATCCTATCACCAGCGCGGCTGTCCAAACTTAAAGCACAGTAAGGGACATTTTTTTTTGCAAAAATGCAAAAAAAACGTACTACAAAAAAGATGTCCCTTACTGTGTTTTGAGTTTGGACAGCCGAGCGGTCCACAGGCGTAAAAAATCACATCCAAAATGTGTTAAATCAATTCACATTCATTTTGCGTCGTAGGAGAGGTTCGATTCCCGCCAATTTAAAAATGAATTTAAGAAATATATATTTTCAATTGGTGTAGAGGTTTGTAGAGTATTTTTCATATTTTCCTTGCCTATCCTTATTATTTTACTTGCAGACCGCTTCTGAGCTGTTCAATTTATGTATTTTAAAAATGGGACTTGTAGCGATATCTGTGGACTTTAGTTTTGTATAATTATGTGTAAATAGCAACTTCTGAGTTTTATGATGGTGTGCAATACGCAGAGCATTGACTGTAACATGTGTGTGTGTGTATGTGGACAGCGAGGTGTCGGACTCGCGGAGACAGATCCTGCGCAGCGTGGAGCTGCGCGCCATACAGTACCAGGACGAGCTGGAGGCCGGAGTGCGCCCGCTGCGGCCCGGCTGGACACTGCAGCAGCAGATTCAGCACTACCGCAGGAAACTCATCAAGAAGGTACAATCCACACAATCATCTCATCCCTATCTCTCTTTCTATAGCGTGACTAGCAAAGAAAGAGACGAACCAAAGGCCAATTAGTAGAAACCCTAAAGGGCAAGGAGAATGAGATGTCAAATCAAGGGACAGTAATTAGTTTAAAATATTTTTGTCCTTGTTACACATAATTTCTTCTTCTAACCCTTATCCATACCCAATGGTGCATAGGGCACTGCGTCGCATAGAAACAGTGGTATCTTGACCATTGAATACATGAAGGAAAGGTGATCAGTCTTACGCTTCAGGTACCACTCCAGGGTCATATTAAATAAATATTAGACTGAAAAATCACTAATATTTATTTTAACACTCTTGGGAATCAAACCCGGGACCTCAAGCATGGTAGCCTAGCGCACTAACCAGTACACTATAGAGGTGGCATTTGTCACACATAAATTAATTATGTTTAAAAAAGATAGAATACGCAGCTCCTGCCTAGAGCCTGATGTTGTGATGGATATTCAAGCATATTTGAAAATGGAATGAAGATTCAATTCAAATTCAGATATTCAAGAAATGTGGAACTGCCAAAACATTTTTTTTTGACAGTATAAATGTTGCCAGTGCGGATATATTACTCAAAAATATAATTATAAGGTTTTAAAAAAATCCACTTAAGTAGGTTCTCGTCTAAATACTACCCCGTATTTGTAATTAATCTCGGGGAATTAAAATAATGGCAACACTATGCAACAATAAACAATAGATGTGTAAACCGTGTAATTTTTTAAAATATTGAGTGGATTATCTATTTGTATTATATGTAATATTACTTATCACATACCAAGTTATTATGTATTACTTATGCTGTGGACGCATTATGGAAATGAAAGTATATCAAAATGATAATAACGATTGTGTCCCATGTTAGACATCTGCTCTGAATCTTTGAAAACAAGTTTGTTGTGTGGGGCTAATTCCAATTAAATGAGTGTAGGTTAAGATTCAAAAGTTGTGTTCAGTTTTATTTACTTTACTGATTACTTAACTGTTTAATCTCGACTGTATTATGTTTATATATTTTTCATTTTTACTTATTAAATATTTAACTTCGGCTGTTTCCATTATTATTAGAGGGTTAGTCACTCATGGGCGCACCAGTTTCGTGTTTCGATGCATTCCGCATCATTTTCAAACACCGTATGTGTGAAACACGCCTCACAATAGAGTTTAAGAAATAGTGGTATTTACTATGTAAAACTTGTATTTAAAATAGATTTTACCACAAAGTGCCTGCCGAATCAATTAATGAAAGAATAAAATCATAATACAGTTTTACTTTAGAATATTTTCCGATAGTTTACATGTTTTTACTCGATCCTCTTGTAATATAGTTTGTTATTCCAAACTAGGCCGAACGGGAAGCTAAAGATAAGGAAGATGTGGCTGATTCTCCCGAGAGAATAGTAGAGAAGAAATCTCACCGAGACAAAGAAAGGGAAAGTCGAGGAGGCAGAAGTGGCTCTTCAGAAGACGGGTATATCACGTGTGTATTTTCCTTGCTTAGTTATATTTCAAGTAAATTTAACAAGATTGCACATGATCATTATTAAGTGCTTTTATTTTACATTCCAGATCAAATTCATCCACAAAAAAATCAAAACGTTCTAAAGATGTCTCGTTATCACCGCCTTCAAAAAGATCACGACACAGGTAATATTTCCAATTAAGTAATAGACTAACTAACTAACCATCACGCCGCTTCCCTGCAGAGGTAGGCAGAGAGAATAGAATGCCATACTACCCTGTCTTTGTAAACAGTCTTCGCCTCTTCCACGTTCATGCATCTCCTCATACCTACCCGTAATACTCATAAAAATAAGTATGTACCTAAATTTTTTTTTTATAAAACGTGATAATTTTAAATTTTTAAGTCACAGTTTCTCACTTTTATTTTGCGCCATTGACTCCATATCAATATTCTTTTTATACATATATATTTTTAATGGATTTTTCCATTTTAATTATTTATGCCCAGTGTTTGATCTAATTCATTAAATTTTTGCTTTTGACGACACATGAATATTTTTATTGAGAATGAACCACATATTACTTTGAAAATATCGCTGCGCTTCAGTCTTTATGGATTGATTTTTTTCAAAATTTTGGATGAATTTCAGTCCCTGTAATTAAGAATCCATGATCTTTTCATTTTCAAACTCTTATCCACATCTAATGGTGCAAAGGGCACTGCATTATATAAATGCACTGTTTCCTTGATCATTAACACATGAAGGAAAGGTGATCAACCCTCCACTTCAGGTACCAGTCCAGGGTAATACTGAATATATCGTGGGTGTACAATAAACATTAAATTGAAAATATGCAAATTTGAGTTCAAGATGCATATTATAAAGTTTTCAACGTTCTATAAACTGGCGAAATACACTAAGTAGTTTGAAATGTCATAATAATGTGGTTTTAAAAGAAAATTTAACTTTGAACTTAAAAGCGGCTGTTTTATTCAGGCTAAAAGCTTTAAATAACAGGGATTATTAAAACAGGAATTTTAGCGTTTTTTGCCAGTATACCCACGATATATTTAAGTGAAAAATTACTTATATTTATTATGACTCCCCCCCCTGGGAACTGAACCTGGGACCTCCAGTACGGTAGCCGAGCGTGCTGACCATTACACTATAGGCGCTTGTCCACTATCCGGAATTCCATGTAATTCCGTGTAATTCTACAGTCCGGCACGTCAGTTAGCTTTTAAAACGACAATTAGCTTGTGCTTTTGTTCGCGTTTCTTCGGATCGGTGCGTAAATTCGATCATGCTAAACTGTCGTAGTCGTTTTCATTTTTCAAAACCGAACTGCTGGACGGTGAAATCCCGTGTAGTGGACAAACGCCCTATGGAGGCGGACAATACGATCTTTTACTGTGCATAAATATAACGAAGTTTTATTGAGTTGTTGTTAAATGTTGCAGGTCTCGCTCTCCCGTGCGCAAGTCTCGGCAGGCGTCGGCGCGGCGCTCCCCGTCCCCCGCCTCCCCCAGCGCCCACCACTCCCGCCGCTCCGACTCCAGGAAGCACAAACACAAACACAAGTACTGAGCTCCGTGTATCTACCTTCACCGGCTGTGCTCTGTGTGCATTCTAACCGACTCGGGAATTACAATTTTTATACTTCGCAAAAACTTTAGGAAAGGTATGAAATTAGTCACTCCTTGTTACAGTGGTTTCTATATGCCCGCTCAAATGTTCAATTAAAATATGTATAGACACTTTATATTCACTTTTTCTTATGACGGCCTCTGTAGTTTTTTTTTCTTTATATTCTTTCACATTAATTTGTTTAAGATTCATTAAAAATAAATTCAGTACTGTGATTTTATAATATGGATATCAAGTGAGGAGAAATTCCTTTACATATTGCTAAATAATTGACTTGAGTAGTCTTAAGATTTTCTTTGTGTATATTTTATAAACTCATATTTTTATAATAAATATAAGTCAAAATGTTTTTTTTTTCATGATTGTAGTGAATATTGAAATATGTACATTTTCTGTAAATATAATTATCATTCTTTTTGTATATTAATTACAAAAATGTGCGAAATGAACTTACAGATAAGTTGTCTCGCAATTACTTGCAAATTTTACATTTCGGTTACTCACTCAACCTGTGAATTATATTTTCTATTGCTAATAGTTAATGAAAATTTGTATTTATTATGTACTGTGTTCACAAAAGTAGTAAAAATAAAAATAATGCAAAAAACTATTTTTTTTATATTACAATTACTGTCCCTTTCCTTGTAAAATCTCTGTATGTTAACACTTTGTTGTCGGGAACCGTTTCATAATTTTAAGTAAAAATTATTCTTCTTCTTTTTCTAACCCTTATCCGCATCCAATGATGCATAGGACACAGAATTGTATTGACGGTGTTATCTTAATTGTTACTTACATGAACTTACATGAGCTTCAGGGACCAATCCAGGGTAATATTAAATAAATATCAGTGTTAAATCACCAATATTTATTTTCAACCCCCCCCTTGGGAATCGAACCCGGAACCTCCAGCATGGTAGCTAAACACCGCGGAGGCAGATAGGTAAAAATTAGGAGCCGACAAAACTCAGTTTTTACAAATTAGTAATGGGTACGGAAGACTTGTAAACACAGGCCGTATATACGTAACCTACCTGCCAATTCTTATAATTTTACCTTGAAGGGACACGAGGATTACAAAAAATTAGCAAAAACTTTCGTGGGGCAAATGAATTAAATCTACCATGAAGACGAATGTTATTGATAATATTTTAATCAACTATGTATGTATCGATTAATATTTCTTTTTTAATTTTGTGTTAAAATATCTTTATTTAAAACATATTTTATATTATATTAAAATTTCTTTTATACACATCGCTCACTCCTTTCAAGAACGTCATATATCAAAAAACTTGATTTTTCAGGAGAAAGCTTTTAAAGTTTAAAAATATAATACAATGTATTAAAAATAAATATCAAGCCACTTACCAAACTTTTTACTGTGCAACAGATTTTTTAGGTAAAACCTGAAGGTTTTTTCTCCATTTGTAAAATATTTAGTTTATTTCAAAAAATAATTAAACAATACCTTTTCTTCAAAATGCAAAAACAACACTTTCTGCCCTGTAGCGGGTAAATATTAAGTTTAAAATATGCCGCTTTTGCTGGGATATAGTACATTTTCTAGGCATTCCGAAAACATGCACAACTGAAAATTGACGAATTTTGATTTATGACGTTCTTGAAAGGAGTGAGCGACATGTGGAAGAGCTTTTTTGTCAATAATTTTTGGTATTTTACCTAGATCTTTTAATTTTCTAAGCTAAAAAGATTTTTTTTAAATATATTAATTTTTATGTAAAAAAAATTCATTTAGGTATATATAACCTTTAGTTCAAAAGATGTAGCTAATTTTTGTCGAGCCTGATTTTGCGTTCTTGCCAAATTTGGCTGGAAAATATGGCCAATATGTGTCGGCCGATATGTGTACATATTAACAAAATTCTAAAAAGTGAAATACATAGTCAAAAGTAATTAAACAAAGCATCTATAAAATTACTAAAATAAAAGCTGACATTAATAAAGTAATCTCTGTCATTTCTTTTTCATACTTTCAGTATTGGATGATAAACGGAAATACATAATGAAAATTTCAGTAATGATATCAAATAATACGAGAGTTTTATCAAATTGTAAATAGTTTATTATGAAATTCAATTCCTTATTTAGTACAAAAGTCCTTGGACAACATAATGGCATAAATTATATGGCATTGTTTAAGGGATTTTTGGTAAATAAAACTGATTAAATATAGAATAAAAAATATCAATAAAATTAATCATTTAGACTAGAGGACATTAATGAAGGTTTGTATGTGAACAACATGGATGAACAAGCGAAAATGTTATAAAATGGCGTACAAATAAAATATATTGCGGTTAAAGTATTCATTACTTCTCCTTAGGTTTAACAACTTTCTTCCGAGGAGGGGGGACGGGCACATCGGCTCCACTATCGCCTTCGCTCTTTACTTTAGGTGTCGCCGGAACTTTCTTCACCACTTTCTTGACTTTGGGTTTAGTCGAGGCTTCGTCTCCGGGTGTGACAGGTGTGACGGGTGTGGAGGGTTCCTCTTTCTTTTCGGAATCTTCCGCCTTCGCAACTGGCTCCGCTTTAGCTGCCGATATATCTAACTTCGGTACTGGTTCGGGTGCGCTCTTTTTCCCGACCGGTTTAGTTTCCTCTTTGATTTTTTGGCTAACTACCTCTGATTTTTCGGTGCTATCAGTTTTCGCCACTTTAGGTTTCGATGTTTTTGAAGGTTTGAGATTTTCTAAATCATCCGGAAGTACTATTTCAGCTATCGTTTTGGGAGGATCGTCTTTAGTTTTTAGCGAACACACTAGTTTATGTTGTTCCGGCTCAGCCTCTGGAGTCTTGGGGGTCTTTGTGTCGGGAAATACTGTTTTTGGAGGTTCTTCTGGGGTTTTTGGTTCCTTGGTTGATTTTTTAGTTTTGCCATCAACAGATTTTTTCTTGACTAGTTTTGCTGCCGGTTTAGGCTCTTCAACTGGGGTCTCAGATTTGGGTGGTGGCTGATCTTCCACTTTAGGCTGTTCGACGACAGTCTCTATGGGTGATGTAGGTTGCGGCTGCTTTACCGATACGGGCTTATCCAAAACAACCGCAGCTGCTGGAGAAGCAGTCTGTGGCCGATCTACTGGTTTAGGCTCTTCTGCAGCAGCGGGTGTTGCAGCCTGTGGCTGATGTACTGGTGTAGGCTTTTCTGCAATAGTGGGTGTTGTAGGCTGTGGCTGATCTACTGGTCTAGGCTCTTCCGCAACAGCGGGTGTTGCAGGCTGTGGCTGATCTGGTTTGACCTCTCGTACAACAGTCTCAGCTATAGGAGATGCGGGTTGCGGCTGATCTGCCGGTTTAGACTCTTCCATGATAGCTTCGGGTGCGGGAGTTGCAGGCTGTGGCTGATCTGGTTTAGGCTCTTCCGCAATAGTTTCAGCTAGCGGAGATTTAGGCTGTGACGGCAGGATTCCGATCTGAGCGAGGGAAACGAGTCCGGGTACTGGCGGAGTCTCGGGGATGGCCGTGTCCACGGCGAGATCGCGCACGTTCTGCGGGAGAGCCGGCATGAGGGGAGAAGAGACGGGGGGGGTGGCCGATGTGACGATGGGGGATTTCAAGGCTATCTCGCTCGCTATGATGCTTTGCGCTATGGTGGCGGCATCTTCGTGCTCACTCTCGGGTGTTAATAAGGGGTCGGCTTGGAAGGCCGGCTTCAGATGGCAAACGAGTTTCTCCATTGGCTTCGGAGGGGGGGCGCTAACTGCGGCAGGGGGGGGTTTCGCAGTGTCCGGCTCCGCTCGCTCGCTATCTTCCTTCTCTTCTGTCGTAGCTATACAAGATACGGTTTCATTGTAATTATTGGTTTCCATACAAAAAGTTTCTTCATAAGGCGTTTAGTAGTTGTTGTTAAGTTTTCACAACATGGAACAAGAGGTGTTAGAGCCTGGAACAGAGTTAATGGAAAAAGAGCTAAAGTGTTAAGTTATAAAGCTAAAAGAATACTAGTTAGGCTACAGTAGCACCGCAAAGGAAGAATACAACTCTAATTGTGTACAGCAAGCTGAAGAAGCCAACACCACTACGTACAAGTAAAAAGTACAATATTGCCTCGGCGGTGATGCGGAATATTCCACTCGAGAACTTTTCCCAGTTCACTACAATCAATTAATCGAGAAAATCAATGATGCATTCAAATTCCGTCATAAAAGAAATTTGCATGTAAAAATATTTTGTTTTATAGATACATATACATTCTAAATTTACTGTCGCCGATGCATATTGGAAAATGTTTCCTCAATTGAGGTTAAAAACTCATTAAAAAAACAAACAAAATACTACTACTACTCTCCCTCGTCTTACACATTCGGCATGCGGACTCAAAAGGGGATCTTTTTTAAAACAATTTTTTTAATAACATGGTACATGAAGAAATGTAATGATTTAAATAGCAATACATAGTAGGTTCTATTGGAATGAAATGTTACGAAATTCATTAGCCACGTGGAAATGCATATTTGCACCAATGCAAATCTTTAAATATTGGATCATTAACGTCATAAATGATTGATAGTTGTCAGCCAGATCTTACTCAACATTTCGAGACACATGAGATATTTTGATTGCCGATTGTACATTTTAAAGTGTCCGACTTCTTGACTCCCAGAATTTTGCTAAACAATCACCAATAAAAACATTTTGGAGCCAGGAATTAATAAATCAGCACCAGAATCCACAAATAGAGAATGTTTTTAATGAGAAACCACAAAACCAAAAGATGCTTTTGTTCTTTAATATATTACATTGGATAATCAAAGAAAATTACAAAAAAAGTGGGTGGAAAAATTACGGATGCTAAAATATTTGATATTCATTTATACTACTGAACCATTTTTTAAAAATCTAAAAATGAAATGAGAATTAAATTGTTTGGAAACAAACTATAGAGAGGGTGAGAAACAAAGTGGTGTGGTGCAACTCGGGTTTGAATTAAAAGAAGAGAAAATGATTTTATATTTATTCCCATAAACTTCCGTTGATTTTATTTCTTTATTGTACCCAATTAAGTAGGAGATTCGTAATGAAACTGTTTTTTTTCTTTCGTTAATTTTTACTTAAGTCACATATTTTTCACCCCCTCAATTACATTTTAGACTCAAGTGTCTGTCAACCACCACGAACAAATTGTTTTTCATGTTTTTTTTCCTCAATTTTTAAATCTCCAATTTCACAAAATGTCGGTCAAGGTAATGGCTGTTTTCCACCGTCATACAAAATGGTTTTCAAATCACCTAATATGTAATAATTGGAAAGATAAGAAGCAAACACAGAAAATATTTCGTAATGAACAGTTTATATTTTCACCTGTTGATGAGAATATCTATAGTTCTCAAAGATATACTAAAAAGTGATAATATAAATTATTTTATTTTTATATTTTAATCATGTTATTTCACACTGTTATCGTCAAATCAATAAATAATATAAAAATGCTTTTTAATAAATTTTAAATTGAAAAAACAAGCACCTATTTTAGTGAGAAACTTCCATCGGATACGTCCTCTTTAATGTGATTTTTTTTCATGACAGATGTTTTGGATCTTTGCACTGGGAGACTACTATGTTTGCTTCTAATACCTTCTGAAATATGTTTTTGTATTCCTAATCAGTATGTGATATGAGAAGCGGAAGAGAGGGGGCATGCGCCGGTCACCTAGACGGAAGGGGGGGTGCTTTACCTGAACTATCAAAGCTGCGTCTCTTGGGCCGCTTCCTCGGGCGCTGGATGGGATAATCAAATCCAACATTTATTAACATCAATAGAGGTCTGCACTTAAGTTATGAGAAAAGTTAACAGGTGGCTATTCTAGTCACTTAGCGCTCGCTCAATCCGCACAAAACACTTCATGCTCAACTGAAAAGTGTTAACAGTACACATTCGCACCTCAAAGGCAAACCGACATCGTCAAACGCCATCTCTAGGAGACCAATAATTTTGTGTAAATGTAACATGATATCAGCACATCAATAATCCCTATACACATCCAGCGGTTTACAATGTGGCAACTTTACACATTGGTTTTAATTTTTTTTTAACAACATACCAGCCCCTTCATACCTAAAACTATTTCTTTGCATTTTTTTTGGGGGGTACAATAGTGTAAAAGCACTTCAAGGAATATGAGTAATTATTAATATTTTTTTAATATTAAGTTTATATATGTACTAAGTACAGACAAAATAATATTAATTCAGATATAACTTAAAATATTATTTGTCGAAAATTATATAAGGATATTGTAAAACACAATTAAATTTTTATTATTTAAAATTAAAAATGAATGTCTGCGATTTAGCAGCCTTGCTTGTGCTGTTTATTTCAGTTTCTGTCATGTTTTTTTAAAAATATTATTGTATTTTACACTGTAATAAGAAAATATAAAAGCTAAATTTAATTATGCAATAAATGACTTTACTTAACTGATTTACCATGACTGAGTATTAGGGATTGGGTCCAAATGTACATCGTACTGTGCATTAGGTCTGTAGGGATTAAGACGACAGTCTATTTGATAAAATGTTATGTACTGCTCTATAAGACATAAGATCTCCGTAAATTAATTATGGATTATTTCATATGGAATGGTAGATGTCTGGATGAACATAGGGACCGTCGATGTACTCCCAATTTTAAATGGAATAGTTTGCCAAATGTGATGAATGAATGATGATTTTGCCTTTTAAGGTTGAATTTATGTTTATAATTAATAGATCTTTCACAATCTTCGTATTATTTCAAGCTCACAAAGTCATTGCCACACAAAGTCGAGAGAGAAAATCAGAATACTAACCTGGGGGCTCTTTTTCCGAGGGGGCTGTTGAAGAGTCCGAGGCCGTAGACGTCTCCAGGCTGGAGGGAGGGGCTACGGGGATATCAGAGTCCTTGGAAACCTTCTCCCAGGAATCTGAGGACGCGGTGACGGGGACTTCCGACGGGACTACAGGGATCGCCGCTTCCGTTTTAGGTTCCACCTTGACTTCCTGCACGGGCTCCACTACGGGAGATGGGGGTCGGGCTTCCGGTGCCGGTTGGGGGGCCGCTAGCGAGAGCGTTTGGGAGATCTTAGCCCAGATGTTGTGGAATGCGTCGGCCCCCATGTAATCGATGTTGCCGGCCTCCCATCCCTGACGACGCAGGTGCTCCTCCAGCGCGGGGCACTGCTCCGAGGAGCCGAGGGTCAGCTGAGACAGCGTGCCCGCCACACCCGCCTGGAACCACACAACACCAAACACGGCTTCTTATCATCCAATATGAGAATAGTCATTCATCCATCTTTATCCATAAAACATTTGGTTCAGTGATACCTTCACATTGTGATAAAATCATTGTATTTAATGGCCTCTCCAGATCATTAAATAAATTCTTAAATAAAATGGAGGCTGATCCATTTTGTCTAGTAAGTACAACCCAACCGGTACTGATTTGTGTAAGAACACGGATTTTAATTATTTTTTTAGTTATTATTCGATGCTAGACAAGTAAGAAGGCCTGCCATTTTATTTGCGAAATAATTATAATAATTTGTGGGTCTGGTCGGCTCAAAAAAACACTGAAAATAAATTCATTTTTACACACTTGATTATATAAAGTGTGAATTGGGTTACGCTATGAATGTGCATCGCTTTATAAATCATATTTATCATGTACATATTGCAAAATGCATTAGTTTCATGCTATTTAAAATGTGGCAAGATACAAAATAAAAACTCTACAAGAATACAGAAAATTCAAAATGTCAAAAAAGAGATGCAGGATTTAGAAATTAGGGAAAAGTAAAATTGTATCTTTTATACGCATAAGTAAAAAAGATCACACTGCTATAATGAGTGTTATTTAAAAGAAAACAAAAGGGAAAAGCTTTAGTTAAAATTAGGAGCATTTAAGCGTTCAAGTTTATATACAAGGAATGTATTTACAAAGCCATAAAACTAAAAGTGTTCTGAGGCAAGAAATATCCAAAAACCTTGATCACCACTGATGCTAATCTACTTTGTAAAACACTATTATATATTCTCTCACAATATCCTTCAATAATTGTCAGTATAATTTCACAGGCTAGTGGTAATTGAATGTAATCTGGATTATTGAGATATTAGAGGTTTAAGAGTCAGGGAAACGAAGCGAAGCATCAAAGGAATACTTTCAACAAATAGACAACAACAAAATAACTACAAACTACTAGGGTTAGTGGAGGTGGAAGTGTGTGATTGTGAGTCACGATTGTCAGAATATACTAGTAAATTAATTACACTATCTCCGACGCCTCCCCTCCCCTCTCCGACACAGATATTGCGTATCCTTTAGCCTTCCGACTGAGAAATAGTGCAGCAGCAACGTATGATCGAGGTGTTTTGATATTTAGTGAGAAATCTACAAAGGAATGTATTTTCCTCTATAGATTTGATTCAGGTACCCATTTGCATCCGAGATCTTTCTAAACCTAATCGCGCACTATATCTTTTTGTTTATCTTTGTGGCGGAAGCTGTTTTGTGCTACGAGTACTCGAGCAGATAGAATCGATATATTAACACGTCAAAGAAAACTCCAATTGAAAGCACTTAATCCCCTCAATTCCCGGTGGAGTCAAATGGAGTGTTTGAGTACAAAATAAAACACGTAACACACAATAAAGTTAACGATAATTATTTGCTTAAGCGGTGGATAATTGAGAAAACTATCGGGTTCCAGGTATGATATGGGTATGGTGAAGATCGCGGCTCGGATGCGAACGGGCAGCAAGGTGAAGGTGAGTGCGGCGCACCTGGTGGTCCTGGGGCGGTGTGGGGGGAGGGGAGGGGGCGGCGGGGGGCGGCGCGTCGTGCGAGCAGAACTTGCGGCCGCCCGCCTGCACCGCGGTGTGGCGCAGGTAGAAGTTGTCGTACGGGTGTCTCTCGCGAACCTCTTCCACCGCAACCTTCTCACTGTCTTCCTTCTCCTCGGCCTGTTGGCACGGGTGCCAATCTTCTTCCTCGTCGAGCGGGTGCGTCTGAGCGTACTCTTCGGTCCCGCAGTGCGAGCCGCCGGGACCGCAGCTCGAGGTGTCGTCCTGCGACACCGTGTCGTGATCTCCCTCCATCTCGGGAGTGTAACATTCGTACCAAGCTTTTGGCGTGTACGTCTGCCGGACGGGTTCCTCGTCCGCCGTGTCTGCGTGTTGTTGGCCTTCCGGGGCCGGCGTGTAGTGGTCCCAGGGATCCACGAAGTGGTGCGCCGGGCGAGGGGACGGCGGCGGCGGCGGGGGGGAGGCGGGGCGGGTGTGCCAGGGGTAGGGGGAGGGGGCGTGCGGAGGGGGAGGACGGTACAGGGCGGGGCTCTCTGCGCATAGCGGCGTCCAGCCCTACCACCGACGTAACCAAAATGCGCATGCACAAAATATAAGTGTATTAACAATAAGATTAGGCAACAGAATCAACATTATCTTCTTTTATTTCATCAGCATTCTGGCAATGTCGTTTCGTTTGAGCCATTGTGTATTTGTGAGTGTTTTTAAATAGTAAACGCCGTAATAATATTACGGCTATGGATTTCCTTCCACTTTTTCGAATTTTTATTTTAGGTATTTATGTTAACGTGTTCAAAATGTTTCAGCAACCTTTGTCTTCCTCAGGACGCTTATAAAGTTTATAAGTTTAGTTGTCGGGGTTGCCGAAACTATTATAGTTAGATATCTAATCAAAAATAAAATAGTGAAAAACAAAATGGTGGTTTTTTTTAATTTTCTACTTGTTTAACGAAAAAAATATAGCAGAAGTCAGTATAACCAAACTAATTTTATCCCTAAATATGTAAGCAGATCAAAATCGATTCATATAAAAAATAATTTATTTTTTTACTCAATTTTCAAGATTACTTGCTTATTTAGTTTTCAAAGTGAATAAACCGCCTCTAAAAAATAACTTTTATATTGTAAATGTACCATGAAATGTGATATGAGTTTCTGTGTGTCGAAAATATGCCAATGCGTTAAAAGATATAATGTTATAAGTGCAATCTACATAAAGATGTGCATATTAAATTATGTAACCATGCGGAGAGGGGTCGTCATTGGAGAGAGAGAGAGAGAGATAAGTTCACAAAACTTTACATCTACATAAAAATACTTTCACACAGAAACAAACAAACAACTCAAAATCCTAAATAATTTTTATATACAGTATTGTTTGAAAAGAAATATATGCCAATTACATAAAAAAATTGTTACTGCCAAGAATTAACTATACTCATGAATAAAAGTCCAAAAATTATATATTTTTATTTGGATATACTCACTCAAACACTAGACTGAACCTCAGAAAGTGATATATTAAGATTTACTAGATATGTCAACAGAGAGAGAGTATCCTTATATGAAAGTCTCGGTATTCACAGGGGATATGACCTGGCATTGACTGCCTCAAGCGATCACTTTATACACTATGTAACATATACAATTCTAGATTCCAATATGGATGTTCAATAATCAGCAGATTGGTGCATTATACTAGTGCACATACCATTGGTATAGCAGATAATAAGTTCACTTAAGTCGGCCAACGACAGGTCGTAAACCCTGCGAATGCCCAGATTTTTATTATTCATTTTGCCTAAAAACATGTTTAGATATCTAATATATCCCAAAACAATTTAACAATATTTAAAAAAAATCCTCTATTTGTATGTAAATGGTGCATAGGGCACTAGATCGGATTAAGGTTAAGTGTTAACTTGATCACTAATTTAAATGGAGGCAAGATGGTGAAGTATTCCGCTCCAATTTTTAAATATTACTACACCAAGGACGGGAAAGGTATTTCTACCCGTTCGGTCGATAGGTGTTTAAGAATTAGGGACAGGAAGGGTATACATATTTACCTCCTGCGCCGGCCTCATTTCAAAGTCAAAAGAAGGAATTATTTAATGTTTTTATATGAATATTATGTACCAATATCTTTGTTAAGGTCTTAACTATATGTACACAATTATCTAATCCCATTGCCAGCGTGTTATGGTAAAAAAAACACCCGTCTTTAGTATGTTAAGGTGACTACTCCTATGATAAACAGTTACTAGACCAGATATCATTTAAAAAAATATGTTCTATAAAATTGAGCTAATTTCATGCAAAAATAAATCTTAGTTAACTTTTAGCAGTAACGAAAAGGTGAATAAACAGTAAAAGCTTAAATTTAGAATACAACACTGATCGGCCAAAATGTTAGCTACAAACTTACCAATTTATCACAATCACATTCCGGGCCACAATATACAACTGATCCTTCGTAAGGTGGCTGCATGTAAATATTTCAAGACACTCTTAAAGGATCCAACTCGCAAGTGCGACTGAAGCGCACATTCTCACACCACAAGCAACTCGACACCTCACGCACTCGTCACACAATGTGCCAGCCACAGAAACCACCAGACAGGTGTTGTTTCAAATAGTGCCGCCAGAATGTCATGGTGGGATATTGATTTCGTACCTTATTACAGTAATTGCGAAGAATGAGAAGATACATATCGAGAAAAAAAACTTTAATTAAATTTTCTCTAAGAACAGCTAGTTTCACTAGATTACTTTTATTATTTTAACTTTTGTCCCAAATTTTATTTTTCTTCAGTTAATAAAAAAAGGAGTTTAGGGCAGTGCAAAAATTATAACACTATTCTTCTTCAAACCCTTATCCACCCCCGATAGCGCATAGAGCACTGCATTATATAAACGCAGTGCTATCTTGATCGTTAACACGTGAAGGAAAGGTCATCAGCCTTTCACTTCAGGTATCCAGAGTAATATTGAATAAATATTAGAGTGAAAAAATCACTAATATTTATATGCCCCCCCCCTCTGGGAATCGAACCCGGGCCTCCAGTACGGTAGCCGAGCATGCTGACCATCACACTACGGGGGGGGATTATACTGTAGTTGCCTATTATATAGTATAAAGCGGATGGTTGTATTTCAAATGCACTATATTTTGTTATATATGTTATATATATTATATATATTTTAATTCTTTTATTAAAAGACTTTTCAATAAACATTAAACATTTATTTTTTGTTGTCAATGTTTCAAACAAGTTTTTGGTGGTTCTTGCAAACTTCATTATTGTGGTTTTATGTTTTTTTTCAAATTGCTTTTAAATATTTGTCACAATATTAAAATTGAGCATGTTTTGTTACATTCATCCCAATGATCAAATAAATAATGGCCGATGCAACAATTTACTATAACATAATTCACGGGGACAAACTGCAAAAGAAAAATCTAATATCCAAAACCTCATGGCAATCTAATTAGTATGAATTTATGTAAGTACAGGAAATTTCATTATTCTTATTATAGAAATCCATACCAATTGGATTTTGCCACCACCAAAAATCATTAGACAAACAGGATGGCCTTTAAACAATATAGAAATAAATCCATGTTAAAATCCTTAGAAATCAGTGCAAATGGATAAGTACGGACATTTTATTACTTGTTGAATTTACATACGGTCCGTTTCTATATTTCGCCGATTTCTATGGAATTTACCATAGACAATCTTATACTGTTGGAAGTAAGGTATAAATCTCTGCCATATCTAAATTTTAAACACAAATTTCAAATTTAGAAGGCAAAGATTTTTCACAAAAATCATTTTCTGTAGGAATGCGTACAAAATAGGGTAGTCTAAAGTTCTTACCATAGCCACGTCGAGCACGGGATGGACGTCCTGCACGAAGATGTCCCACCAGTGCTGCAGGGGGGCCTGAAGGTGCCCCGAATCCTGGACAGTACGAGAGGCCCAGTTGAAGCTCTGAAGCCAGGGTTTAAGGCTACCGATGAAGTGTACGATCCTCATATTGTTGCCATACCTGCGAATGGCAAACCAAATTTATAACCACTGAACTACATTATACGATATATAAAATGATGAGTCTTCTACTTTTTTGTTTTGCTCAGTACTGAGCATTGTGACTATTTGGGAACCCACTTGCTAATGCTCTATCTCTTTAAGACGGTAATCTTATTCTTTACATAATTTATGTCTTTCTCTGTAGTGGAGAAGTTAGCCTGTTTGGCTACCGTGCTGGAATTCTTAGGCTTCTTTCTTGCTTCTTTCTTCCTTCTTCCCAGGAATGTCATTTGTCAATGAACATAAATTAATTTTTCACATTATAAATTATTTTCTTAAAATTAATTGTTTAAATTTGTAAAGGTGTATATGCGTAAAATAACTCAAGAATCAAACTAACATTGATAATGAAACTAACCTCACTAACAGGAATACTTATATTTTAAAAATAAATGTTAAAAGTGTGAATAAAAACAATTATACACTGGCTAGAATCCTCCTTGAAGGGTGAACAGCCATAAAAGAAGAAGAAGAAGAATGGGGCCTGAAGCACAGGACTGATCACCTTGCGTGAATGTAATTAATGATCAAAACAAGATATTAAAAAAAGTAATAAAATAAACACTTTTAGAATATTTGTGACTATAATATACGAAATTGTAAATGCCAAGGTTATTGAATGGATTATCCATCATTATAAAATCCCACTTTGGTATCCTAAGATGACTAGGACTAAGTCCATGATTGGTTTTCAATCTTGCTAGAACAAGTTGAATGCAGCGTTTAAAGAGGATTCTTTATTCGATGCAGTTCCCAGAGGATGGAGACGTATCAGTGTCTCGCAGCCCAAGGAATGGATTAAGAATAAGTGTCACTCACTGTTTCAGTGCAGGGAGATACGAGTAGAACGACGTGGAGCAGACATTGTAGAGGAAGGGAAGATGCTTGCTGATATCCCCGGTGGACCAGCTCGAGAAGAACTGGTTTAAAAGGCCTTGATCGCCACCTGAAATTGTTCATGTTCAATGTATTAATTCAAATACCACAGGATATGTAACATCCTACAGGACTTTCCATGGAAAAATATGTTTGCCGCTCTTTTTCTGTGAAAATTTGTAAAACAAAAAGAAAATAAATACATATATAACATGATGGCTGATATCATATCAACGCTGGACAGTGAAATTGATAACGATACTTGGGTATAGAATAAGTGACACATTTTTGGTGAAATAATTATCTTCAATATGACTTCTAGTCTTGTGTAATAATGGCGCTACATTCATAAAAAAAATCATGAAACGTCTGGATGAAAGTTGGGCTCAAATGATACATTATTTTTGACAAACGTAACTTATATTAAAATCTGATAAGGCGCAAAGAGTGGGAGGTTTGCTTCAATGTAAAAAAATACATCACTATTTAAGATGGATTTCAAATTTTCTGCATGAAAACATAAATATAAATAAAATCATGATTACATGGACAAATAAACATGTAGGTATCTGATGAATACATGATTTTATAATTCAGATCATTGGTCCCCAACCCCCAGGTCTGCGGATCAAATGGTACCGGGCTGCCCATGGCTCTACTAGCTGCACGATCACCTGTCTTTGCTTTCAAAAGAGTTCGAGCATTACACAAAAAACTAATAAACTGGTGAGGAATAGATCCGCGACCCATTTGTAAACAATCTAGTATATCTGTGCAAGAAGAAGATCAACTGCTGGAGATTGCAAATGGTGGTGGCTTAAAACTATGTCCGAGACAACAATTCTGCCAGTGTTCTGGATTAAAGTCATAGTCACTCTGAGATCGCCACCACAACATTTCAATATCTGTATAGCAATTTCTAACAAGCAGGGTTTTTCGCAGTGTCATCAACCAAAATAAAAGAACAGAATAAACTGGACATAATCAACACACTTGGGTGTCATTGTCCTTATTATGGAAGCGTCTCGTTACAAAGCAACAAGCTAAGGGTTCTCAATAATTTTGCGTTCTATTTATTTCAAATGTTAAATTACTTTCTATTACTTTTTTGGAGTAACTGTATTTTATTTTGAAGGCATGTTGAAATACAATTATATTTAAAAAATTAAATCAAAACAATCTCAAACACAAACAATCAATGTCCCCCTCTCCACTGAGCCGTGGTAAAATTATGAAATGTTGCCTGGTCCTTGGGGACCACTGTATCAGATAATGGGTAGGTACTAACCATCAAAACTGCCCTGTTCCTGAGCGAAGGTTAAAAGGGAGTTGAAGGTTTCGATTGAAGGACGGTACACAAATACTCCGGAGTTGAAGCAATCGGGCCAGCCGACATCGGGAGCCGCGGAGAGCTCTTCTCTTTCAAACAGCTCATCGCAATTTTGGAGGATCTGAAAAAATTGAAATGAAAGATACTTTGCAGACCTTAAAAAACAGAACAACTATGTTACTCAATGTTTGACACTTTATGGTCTACCAACCAATTCGTCTGGAATACACGGCTCTTTTAGATACTCTGGAGCCATATTACTTACTTATAACCCTTATCCGCACCTAATGGTGCATAGGGCACTGCATCAAATTGACGCAGTGTTATCTTGATCATTACTTACATGAAGGCAAGGTGATCACTCTTGCGCTTCAGGAACCAGTCCAGAGTAATATTAAATAAATATTACAGTGTTAAATCAATAATATTTATTTTCACACCCCCTGGGAATCAAACCCCGGGCCTCCAGCACGGTAGCTAAATACGCTGACCATTACACCACAGTGGCGGACAAGATTATATAGGACAGAGGAGCGATATTATGTATTGATTTATACACAAATAGACAGTTTATACCAGTGCAGTTCTAGAAGTAGTGGGGCGATGTGACTGAATTTAGAAATTCCAGAAATCAGTCTCGCTGCAGCGTTTAATTCTCGATTGCAGTCGAGCTATTTCATAGTTTGGTATTTATTTTTTATTGTTGTCCATTTTATGAATTTGAATAATTGAACACAGTAATCGGTACGCACTGTATTGATAAGTGCGTGTCTTCAGTAACATACACTAGTAACCTTGACCTTATTGCAAAATAATTACGAAATTGCGATACTAAACAGGTTCAGATAATGAGGCGTTCAACGGAGTATTATTTAATGAACAACAGATAAAATAAAAATATATCAAATTTGAAGCGAGATAAACAATGAGAGTATTAATTTTATATATCGACACCTAGTTTTATTAATTATAGCAGTGTCATAAAGTTTATTGTTTAAATGACTTATCTGAATGGAAAGTAAAAATACCAGGGGCGAGTCGTGATTTTTTTTTCGATAAAAATACAATAATACAGCGATTGCTTTTATAAATACATTCATTATATGTAAAATGTACATATACCGAACTACCTTTTTACACCATTTTGACACAGTGCAAAAAAGAGAAAAATAATAAATTTGTTTAACTGTTTATTCTTCACTCATTTGTTCCACATGTCCAAACCATCTCAAAACAACTTTCTTAATTTAATTGATAATGCTTATCTCAGTCTTACATTCCTTCTAAGGAAATGGCGAAATAAGTATTTGCGAGATCTTAAGATATCAAATTTTGACTGTGTTCAGTTTACTTTTATCCTTCTTTTGCCTACTCCATGCTTCACTTCTTTACATTAGGGCTAGTAGAGGACTATGTTGTGTACTGCTATTCTATATCAGCTTTCACTGATAGATTTTTATTTGCTATAACTGATTTCAGTGCACCATTCACCATTTTCCAAGTATTCACACTCATTTCTATATTTTTTTAAATCTTTCCATCACTAGAAAAAATACTTCCCAAATAAATAAAATTGTCTACCTGATCCACAATTTTCCCATTAACTTCTATTTTACATCCAGATCTACATTCATCTCTTTCAAAAACCATGGCTTGGGATTTGTCTACATTCATCAGCAAACCACTTTCCTTGCACACATTATATACCTTTGTCACCAACGCTTGTAGGTCTTCTCTGCAAGAGATATTGCAGAGAGTCTTATCGGCAAGAGTTATTTATAATTGTTGAAGTTATTTATATTTTAATATTTATTTACTTGAATTAATTTTTGATATGAATAATATAAGAAATTTGGGCATGGTTGCTTAGCGTGCACTGAACTATAAATAGACTAAAATAATTTATAATCATTATCAATTTTTTTTCTTGTATATAAAATACGTGAAAGTTCAAAAGATCTCCAACTATCTCCGCGAGTTGGCCCATAAGATTAAAGTTATGCGTGTACATTATCAGTGCATTATCTGTTGCCTGAAAAATTGCAAAACAAATGTTTGGATAAGGGAAAAGACCAGGGTAACAGGATGTGGCTCAAAGAATCGCAGAACTAGAGTGGAACTGGGCAGGTCATGTGGCACGTGTGTCTGAGGATGGATGAAAAAGGTGCTTGACTCTCCTTTGCTTAGAACAGGACGCAGAAGCATAGAAAGCCCCCAGACAAGATGGAATGATGACATTAAAAAAGTGGCGGGCCTGCACTGGAAGAGAGTCGCATCCAACAGAGAACTGTGGAAGTCCAAGAGCGAGGCCTCTGTTCAATACTGGACACAAGAAAAAGGCTGAAGTAAGTAAGTGCTTTAAGAGGAAAATATTATTTCTGATGTGATTCTCGGTTATGTCCACTTGATATTTTCTATCTGATTATTATATTTATTTTATATACCTGTCCATACACAGGCACATATGTATGTTTTAGTAAAGGATAACGAAACGCCATTCCACATTCTCTACAATTGTGATGCACTCGCTCACAAACGAAGTCACATCCTTGGAGGACCTCTACTGGACTCCGAGAAGGTGAAGCTCCTACCACCAAGACAGGTCGTGAGTTCCATGACTCATGTAGGTCTTGGCAGTGAGCTGTAATACAGAGGGAGGTCACAATAGACCTAATATGGTCGCAGTGACATTAAGGGATGCAAGATCCCTTGACCTCAAAAAAATGTTTATGTATGTGTGTATGTATGGGTGTGTGTGTGTGTGTCTGTTTATGTTTTAACTTATATTGTTTTAAGTAATATTTTATGTAAGTTGTTGAAGACATAAAAAAAAGAGTAAATGAATAATTGTAGTAAGTTGGGGGATGGAGGTTGGGCTCACCAGGGTGTCGGCGTCGAGGAAGACGCACTTGGGGTACTGCGTGAGGCGCCAGCAGTGCAGCTTGGTGAAGGTGATGCCGAGCTCCGGGCGCGCCAGCAGCGCCAGGTGGGCCGCGTCTCCCGAGTCCAGCACGTCCACGCACACCACCTCCGTGAACACTTGAGAAAGCCGCTCTCTGACAGATACAAATGCAATTAGCAATGTAAAACTTTTAAATACTAAAAAAAAAAATAGGTGTCTCTCAGTATATAAAATAATTGGGGGTTCGGATCTTGCATACATCTAAATAAAATGGTCTCAGCCAAATAAAAACTTTCTCAATTCAACCATAGTTGGCTGTTGTGAACTCAATGATGAAGCGTCATTGAGTTCACAACAGCCGATATTGATGATACATGTATGAGTTCAAAAAAATCAAGTATCGTGGTCAATCATCATTACCGACATTATCAGACTGGTGGGAAGCTAGACAAAATTCTGTTATATACACAACAAGGCAGGGGTTGAAAATCATGATTTTATATAATTTTTCCAAAAAAATTAATCAAAACACTATATTATAACAGTTATAACGTATAAAACATGGTAAGGGTTTTATTTAAGCAGGATTTTAAATAATGTAAATTTTATTACAGAATCAGATTTTAATTTCTTTTATAATATAGCTGCAAAAAGTCCCAGTCAAATGATGTCGATAACGTCGAAACATGGTTGCTGGTAAAATGTGGAATAAAGAAATGTGGAATAATAGCTGTATAGACATATAGCCAACATTGAAAATAACTGTTTCTTTTATGACCTGTATTTATGATCAATGTTGGTGTATTGATGTTTAGGAATTTTACAATATTGGCAAAGAAAGGTCAGATAAAGAAATTTAGGGACTGGTTAAAATACACATGCAGCAGAAAGCAATGGAGGTTATCGTTTCTAAGCCGCCTGTTAGGCATTCCACTTTTTAATACAAATGTCTCATTCCAAGTTCGTGGGAGTTTCCATCAAAATTGGGGTAGTTAGTTGTAGTTTGCTAGCTATGGATATACTGCAGTAAGAAATGAAGATATCAGGAATAGAACCAAAATAAAAGGTATCATGGATTGCGTGACAAGACTCAAGTGGCAATGGACGGGACATATTGCAAGACAAGACCCCATAAGATGACTCCAAATTTTTTAAGATAGCCTTGGAAGAATAAATGAGGCGTCGGAAGACCCCAAAAGAGATGGTCCGACAACAAAACCGCTGTGGAGGTAGAAACTAGCTGCAAACAGCAAGATATCGAAAGATATGGAAGGATACAGAAGAGGCCTATATACAGCAGTGGAGAACAGAAGGCTAGGAAAGAAGAAGTTGCAGTTTTGATGTTGGGCTTACTTCATGATGGGTGTGACTTGTGGGGTGACGAGTATGACGAGGGGATGCGTGGTGGCCACCCGCTTGAGGGAGTGTGCCAGCACCAGCGCCCCGAGGCAGTAGGAATCATTGGTGGCCAACGTCACCCAAGCTCCGCCTTCTGGAAAAGTTTTAAAAAAGCACCGCGTTATTATTATTGCTATGTTTCTTTTATTTTCTATGTCGACATCAACGGAAATCAAATAATCAAATGTTCTAACAACGATCCGAAGGAATGTCCGCAGTACTTAAGACCCAGTATTTGATAAATCGCAACTTAATTTTCTTTAAACCCGGGTAACATTTGACATAGGTAAATAATTTAATTTTTTGCTTAAAATACCATTTTTGTATTAAAAAATAAGTCTTTCTTCGAAATAAATAAATAGTTTTGAAAAAAAGGTTGTTTAAAATGTATGGAAAAAATATAAAAATATTTTTTCTACAAATTTTCTAAAAAAAAATAAATTCCATTTTTTTTATCGCGTGTAAAGGCACAACCGACCTCTTGCGTGGTCGTCCGCGTTCTGAATTTGAATTCTGCGAATTCCACCTCAAACTGTTGTTAGTAAAATTTAAATTTACATTTTGTCATCTCAACATAGATAAAGAAAAATATGGAAGTCTAGGCATTTATAGGGCTTACCACCTGTCATAGGCTGGTTAAGTAAGCAACTGTAATTTCACAAAAACAATCGTTTCGAATTGCGCAACTGTTCCGCGCAGTCCTGCAACAATTTTGATGTTTTTTTAAGTATTTATATTTTTTTGTTTTGTTAAAATTAACAGACGATTAGAAACCGCGTCAGCAGGAGAGGGGGGGGGAGTAGAATTATAGCAAATCGTATCGACTACGATTAATACATTTTTTCACAAATAATATAACTGGCAACACTAATATAATAGTTTCATGAAACAAACTATTTAAAATTAAAATTAGAAGTGAAAACTTTTTTTTATTCAAAACGTATTTGTTAAAAACTTTTTTTTCAATAATTCAAATGTGGGATTCGATTCAAATGCGCAATTATTACCTATTTAAATTACTGTTAATTTTCAGGAATCAAAAGAAAATTAAATAATATTCTGTAAGTATACGAGGTTTGTCCAAAAGAAAATGTGAATTTCGAATTGTTCGAAAAGCATTTATTTATTCATCAATATCCATTTTCTCCCCTTCAAAGTAATCCCCTTCAGATAAAATGCACTTATGCCAGCGCTTCTTCCAACCCTCGAAGCACTTCTGGGATGCGCTTTTCGGCATGGCCGTCAGCTCGTAATATATTATATATAATTACATATATACCTACAGAATTTAAAAATACTAGTCTAAACCTTCCCGTCATATTTTTTTTAATGAATGGAATAAAAAGTCATGTCGATGGTAGTATTTATTGGAATATACATATAATAGATAACGTACTATCGGACATCCAACCATTTATCTGCAAGTTCAATGTAAAGGAATGGATGCAGCGACACACCCGACACGTGTGGAAACCCACGTCCCAATAATTTGGTCAGGGCTGTCAAACGGAATGATTAATAAATATGAAAAAACATATTTTCATACAATTTATGAAAGTATTTCTATTGAAGAGATCCGGCATATTACAGTAAAACCTCGATATAACAGACTGATTGGGCGGAGGACGTGTCAGTTAAAGGCGAAAGTCCGTTATAGAAAAATAGGTGACGGGCGCTGTGGCGTAGTGGGTAGACGCTCGACTGCGGGTTCGATTACCGACAAAATAAATTCAATAAATAATTATTATCAATTGGTCTGGGTGTTTGCGATGTATTTTTCACATATACCTTCCCTATCCTACCTGCAGACAAGCCACTAAAATAGAGGCTTTGCGGGTTATTCCTTAAAAAAATATCAATATACAATTCAGTATATTAATTCTAATAACAACACTTGTGGAGGGAGGTCCTCACCAAAAAGTAACATTTCCAATATCGCACAAAAATCCTTTATTGTATTCTATCGAAATCTTAATTAAAGTTTCGACAAAACGTGACCAATCCCGTGTTTAACCAATATGAAATCATTAAATCGCATCAAAACGTAACAATTTTACAAGCTAGAATTCCTGATTACTTAAAATCATTTATAATGGAAATGTAACGTTTTGGTGAGGACCTCCACACTTGTATATTAGAATCAATATCCAAGTGTTGCTGATATCTAAATCTTAAATCATGCCACGGGTAAAGCATCATGTGTTGGACGTAAGAGCAACACATTCATACTATATTCTAAATTCAGTCACATCACCCCACTACTTCACAAACTCCACTGGTTACGCTTTCCCGAAAGGGTTGAGTATAAACTCTGCCTACTCATGTATAAATCAATACACAATATGGCTCCAGAGTATCTTAAGGAGCTGTGTATTCCAGATGAATTGGTTGATAGACGTCTCACGCTTCGATCGGCTACAACATCTGCAATGGGCAAAGTTATCTTACCAGCTCGCAACCAACGCACTAAATTTGGCGAGCGTGCCTTTGCTGTTGCAGGACCGACGGCGTGGAATGCTCTTCCACCAATGGTTAGAAATAGTGAGAGTGAGATGATCTTTAGAAAAAGACTAAAAACACATTTGTTTGCTAAATCATTTCCACCATAATATTTTCCCCAATTCATTCACCGTGAAGCGCCCTTGAGGTATTTTTTTACGAAAATGGCGCTATATAAGTTATCCAATTTTATTATTATTATTATATGTTACTCATAGCCAAAAGCGTGCTTCTTGACAGATATTGATGCTTAGCATTTTCTATATTTTAGAATGCATTGTTGTTTCAAAGGTTATTTATTACTAATTTCATTGCTTCACAAGCATTGTAAAATGATGAATCATAATAGAATTGTGTGCTTTCATTTTTTGTCTTTTGACCAAATTAAGTCACAGCAACGCGTGGCCGGGTACAGCTAGTATTTGATAAAAATTAAACGGAGATTTAGCTTTGAGGACACAGCCCTGATTGCAGATTGATGCAATGCCGTGAATAGGTGCATCACGCGCGAGGCTATAAATAGGGTGATGCACGTGGGAGAGATGCACTCAACATAGAGCAATGTCTGCTAGTTCGACAAAATACTAACTTAGACGAGTGACGCGCATTACTTACGCATATTAGCTGCGCAAATACAAGCAACAACGACAAATATACGGCGAAAGAAATTACGTATTCAAGATTTAATACAGCTTTTTCACTTGATATCGGACGTTTTACGAACTAAGTTGGACGCCATAGAAGCCAAACTGGACGTTATTTAATTTTTTTTTAAATATATTAATTGTATTACTACATATAATGTCAGTGCGAATACCTGCCCACATCTTTTATTCTTTACATGAGCAAGTGCGTTAGTCGTCAAGTTGGCAGGCCTGCGCGGCGCGCTGTCATAGTCTGTGCGCGCGATTTCTACTGAAGTTTTCAGACAAGATTTTCAATACTACTTTGAATCGTGAGTTAATTTGAACAAAAAGACCAAGTTCGGTCGAGGCAATAAAGCAAATTAGGTATTTTTAATATATTTTTCAGATCGGGGTATATTTCATGTAACTAACTAACCATCACGCCGCTCTCCGCAAGGGTAGGCAGAGAGAATAGAACGCCACACCACTCTGTCTTTGCAAACATTCTTCGCCTCTTCCACGTTCATGCATCTCCTCATACGTACCCGCCGATTATTTCGACTCCTAACCTGACCGCTTGCAAGTATTTGGCATACCCGATCGTGACAAGTTTTTCTCGGTCTTTCTCTGCTCCTTTTTCCGACTACATTCGCCTCATAAATATTTCATGTATATTTGTAAAATATCGCGAACCAATGATCTGGCTTGCTCCAGTCCATTCAGAGTACTGAATAAGTCAATTATAAGAATACTGAACAAACAATATCGGACGACATAATCGGAATTCTAAGTTTTGACTAAAATTGCATCAGAGGGGGCGTAGAATCAAATAAAATTATAAAAATGAGTTTTTTTCAAGCTGACGCTGCCAAAACTTCGCTAAACCGACTACAGGAACATAAACAAAGGCAGCTGCCAACGGGGAAAAATAAAAAAAATACATACGTCTCAGCTTTCGAAATAATATAGTAAAAATAGCAGAGATATATCAAGGTTATGTGCATTGATAGACCTACCTCGAAAATAACATCGATTTTTGGTAATCGGCCATGTAAAATGACGGTACTTAGATTATCATAAATACTGATAAGAAAATTTATTTATATTTATCAACAAAAAAAACAACACGGGACTACTTATAATTGTGTACGCGACAATCACATTCTTTTTCAGAGTCTAATTTTAAACTAAATATCTAACGATCACGCCGTACGCAGAAAGAATAGAACGCCACGCCAATCTGTCTTCATGCATCTCCTCATACATACCCGCAGATTATTCCAAACGATATATCCTGACCTGACCACTTTCAAGCATTTGAAATACTTGATTATGATAAGTTTTCTAAAATCTTCCTCTGTTTCTATTACTAACGACATTCACCTCCTAAATTTGTTTTACTGCTCTTTCTTCTCACCCATATCAACACACCTTTTTAAATTTTATCAATAACTCTTATCCCAGCCTTGCATCATTCCATACATAAGATTGGAAAGATTAATTTCAATAAATTGATATAACTACATTTCTAAGCAGTTACTTTCTATATCGCACCCTACTCAATCCGTCTCGACCCGAGACCAGGGTTTGGTATGAAATTACGTGGATAACGATGCGCGCTTATTTTACGACTTAACTACATGGATATGGCATACCATCCACATGTTATCGCATTACTGGGAAGCATCGGGAGACATAACCGAGATGAGACAATATGTGATAATATGTTAATTGTCATAACTTTCTCATATAATAAGGAAGGAATGCAAAGCTGAGATAAGCATTATCGATAAAATTATGAAAGGTGTGTTGATATGGTTTAGCTATGTGGAACGAATGAGTGGGGAAAGTAGGGTAAAATAAATTTATGAGGCAAACCTAGTTGGAAAAAGGAGCAGAAGACCGAGAAAAACTTGGCACGATCAGGTATGCCAAACACTTGAAAGCGGTCAGGTTAGGAGTCGAAATAATCGGCGGGTATGTATGAGGAGATGCATTAACGTGGAAGAGGCGAAGAATGTTTGCAAAGATAGAGTGGTGGTGGCGTTCTATTCTCTCTGCCTACCCCTGCGGAGAAGCGGCGTGATGGTTAGTTAGTAAGTTAGTTAGTTCTCACAGTACATAATTTCACACAGTACATAATTTCAATACAAAAATCCCATTCGCTGCACGCTTCAAATATTTTTAGCATTGAAACTGCAGAATGACAATGACCTCGACTGCTCCAAGCGTTGAATGCATCTGGCGAGTTAAAGCGATATTGGTTTAAATTGACTTTACAGTACACTCCCGATTTTCCGGGGTCGGGTTAACTGGGTAGCGGATTATCGAGAATACTTGATTCATTGGATTTTTTTTATAAAACAATACTATTTGATTTAAGTTTTGTATCGACATTTCTTGCTAAGATAAATGAACAAGTATGTTGTACGTAGTTTTTTTTCAGATATATTTTATTTGACCAGTGACCGGGTTTCGTCGTTACCGACATCATCAGACTGAACTGATGATGTCGGTAACGACGAAACCCGGTCACTGGTCAAATAAAATATATATAGAAAAAACTATAGATTCGTTATTTTATTTTATAATAGTATTTATAATGTAAGAAACACCTGTTGAGAGTCGAACACATTTGTTGTCCGCAGTGATAGAGTAACAGTATCTCACGTATATGTCATTTTTATGGTTGAAATATTAGTAAAATACCTTTTTTTTTAAATTTCTTAGTCGTCATAATACTTGTGATAAAAATTCTCCGGCTTTATCGGTGCGATTTATCCGACGAAAGATCCATCGTCTCGGTATTATAGTACGGGTCTTCTAAATGATCGGATCTTATCCACCTCTAACCTAAACAATACTTTGTGGTATTATACTTTTTTTTAAATCGTTCAAAATATCCACTTTTAGGTTAGTCGTGTCTAGTCGTGTTACTCTGTCAACACGTGCATTTTACTAAGCAAGTAGGCATATTATAAGCGCATAAAGTGGTGTTTAAATTTTTTTTTGTGTTATTTTTTCTTCTTCATATTTTCGGATTAACCGGGAAATCGATTAAATGCGATTTTTTTCACCATCCATCCCGGAAAATCGAGAGTAAAACTATATTTAAAAATAATGTATATCGTGGGTGTACTGACAAAAAACGTTGACTCGAAAATATGCAATTTTGACTTCAAGATGCATATTATAAAGTTTACAACGTTCTATAAACTAGCAAAATACACCAAGTAGTTTAAAATGTAATATTAATATGGTTTTAAAAGTAAATTCAACTTTGAGTTTAATAGCGGCTTTTTCATTCACGCTAAAAGCTTTAAATAAGAGGGATTATTAAAACAGGAATTTTAGAGTTATACACGTTTTTTGCCAGTATACCCACGATATATTTCACCATTGGTTTCACTATACTATAATAAATTATTATGTACTTGCTTTGTGATAATACCGTGTGCAGCACCTACATACAATATTATACACTGTTACTACAAAACAATAGCTTTCTGAACGCCTTTCTTAAACGATCATGTTTCAACGATCAAATATTCTCAAATAGTTTTGATAAGGTGTTAAAAAATATTCATTCGATCAAAGTTTTGAAGAAATATGTACGATCATATTTTTAGTTAAACTTTATAAATTCAACCTTTTTAATTTCGGTACTTCTTTCCAATTAGTTTCGCCAAGTAACTTGTCGTCTTGAGGGATGGATATATCAGAACCGGTTAGAAAAAAGTATCAAAAATAAAAGTGGTTAAATACATAATTTGAGCTTATTTTATACTGTTTATAAATTGTACCATAAAGTTTTAGTAAAAAACATTCAATTTTTTTTTGTTGTTGATTTATACATTTTCAATTGGGTATTTTTAAGGTTTTGTTACCAAATAAACTAATATTTAAAAAAAATATATATCACAAGACATACTTTAATTATGGAGTTGTCGTTAATCTAGGTATAACAAACTCGAACTAACTCTACGTAAAAGATAAAAAAATTTACATACAAATAAAATTACATTTTGTTCATACACTTACTGTCCAAAAATGGATTTGTATTAAACTATCCAAATTTGTGCAATTCGGGCTAAAAAAACCGGTGTATCTGAAAAACGTTGAAAGAGACGTTTTTCAAATTGAAGTATAAAGATATATTATGAACTAATCATTCAGCGAATTTTACACATTCACAAGAGATAATACGGATTAAGATTAGAGATTTGAATGAAAATGTATGATAAGCAACTTAAGTTATTAATATTTTAAATATTTGAAACATTAATATTTCTTTTAAATATCAATAAAATATTATTTTTTGATATCTCATCAAAGATGAAGAAGAATATGGAAGTCTGGGCATTTACGGGGCTTACGACCGTCATAGGCTGGTTTAAGTGATCACTTTACACACGTGTAACATTCACCAATTCTACCCATTATTGACAACCACACTACTCAAATTCTTGGAAGTTCTATATATATGAACCAATTTAGAAACTTTGTTCTTGAATCATTAGAACTTCACTAGAGACATCTATTGGTGAGATGTTAAGAAGCTTTTTTATTAAGCAGAAACTCTTATATTAGTATGTGAGATCCGAATCCTGGATTATAATCACACACATGAGAAACGCCAGAAAATACCATTTTCATTTTTATTATTAAGCTTATAATTTGACCAGATAATTTATTTACAACATTTTGAGTGTGTCCAAATACTTGTTCACAAAATCTGGATTATCTCCAATTACAGGAGTTATTTTCATATTATTAATAATATGAAAATAACTCCTGTAATTGGAGATAATCCAGATTTTGTGAACAAGTATTTGGACACACTCAAAATGTTGTCAATAAAATATGTTATTATAACTAGTTATCTAGAGAAAAAAGTGCAAGGCGAGATAATACTTATATCGCCTTGCACTTTTCTCTTATTTCACTATTCGAACATCTATCATGCATCGTTTTGCCGCACATCTGTCTGACAGATAACATTTCGACTGCAACCAGTCCACTTTCATCCTTCTTTTGTTAACTATATCGTAGTCGTACAGGAGAAAGTGACTAACTAACAAAACGTAAAATGTTCAGGAGTCACTTCATTTAAGTCACTTTTGCTTGGCAAGAGAATAAACATCAATGCGGTTAGTAATTTTTAACAAGTCAATATATTATACTTCCAAGTTTTAAATCGCTTTCGGATTTTTTCAGGGTAACATTAAGCTATCAAATAGTCAATAATCATGTTTTGGTAAAAAATGCACTTGGTCACTTCTCCTGTATGACTACGATATGCTTCACTTCCATACATTAGGGTTGGTTAGCTTTCGCTAATAGTCTTAACGTGCTTATTGGTAGGTATATTTATTTAATGATCCATGTAGTTTATTGGGATTTGGAATATTAATTTTTATTTTACACCCTTTAGGAAGCTCTGGGTGAAATTGCGTCCAGGAAACACGATGAAGGTTGGTCGACCCTCGCAATGAAACGCAAATGCAACGCTGAACGCTTTAGACTTGTGCGTAGGTGAAGGCAGTTCATTATTAAAATCTGTAGCCATTCCGACTTTCGTCGTAAAAATTTCTGCTGTTGTTTATGAGCCTGCATTCCGAGCACCACAGACTGGTCTCTCAGTCTTCACAATCGCACACAATAGTGTGCGATTGTGAAGATAGTATAGTCATTTCTGGGTGGAAATGACTATATTTTTTAAAAAATAATTCATAAAGCTGCAAAGAAATGGATGTCAAGAAAGCATATATTAGTTAAATCTTCTATTTGAAGATACAAAAAATACACTTCGTACTGTATTACAGATGGGAGTTGTATTTATTATTCACCTTGCTTAGTATGTACAAAGTTTATGGATCATTGAATAGAATTTTTTTTCTTCTAGTCAAAAACATGTTTTATTTTAATTTGTGTTGAGAAAAAGTGGGATAATCTAGTGTGGGCCAATCAGGAATTTCTCATTTTGCTCATTGCTGGGAGGAAACCACGTAAAACTCATCAGGAGAAGGCGGACTGTTGACTGTCATCAACAGACCTTTCGTTCCACTAGAAGAGGGTTCGGCATTTTGTGTCCTAGCTTGGTTTATGGTACCAATGTCCTTCACTTTTTAAAAAAAAACATGTATGATACCACCTTTCATGACATTTCCTTATTATTCCTCACTATCGCGGATTCGATGATTTTGTTCGCCTCCGTAGTGTAATGGTCAGCACGCTCGGCTACCGTTCTGGAGGTCCCGGGTTCGATTCCCAGGGGGGGTCAAATAAATATGTAATTTTTTCACTACAATATTTATTCAATATTACCCTGGACTGGTACCTGAAGCGGAGGGCTGATCACCTTTCCTTCATGTGTAAAACGATCGAGATAACACTGCGTTTATATGAAGCAGTGCCCTATGCACCATTGGGGTGCGGATAAGGGTTTTATATTATTATATCGCGGATTCGATGTCGGATAGGTCCTTCCACTTACTTTGTACTTACAAAAGATATTTCCTTTGAACACGGATAGGTTCACACCCAGGTTGCAGGAGCCTGGGTGTGAACTTATCCGACATCGGATCCGCGATAGTTCATAAGTAACTGTCATGAGAGGTGGTATCATACATGATTTTAAAAAAAAGTGAAGGGCATTGGTACCATAAACCAAGCTAGGACATAAAATGCCGAATCCTCTTTTAGTGGACCAAAAGCCCTGTTGACGACAGTCAGCAGTCCAGCTTCTCCTGAGGAGTTTTATTGCTAGTTGCTGGCAAACCATGTAAAACTCCTCAGGAGAAGCCGGACCGTTGACTGTACATTCATGTGCGTGGTATATGAATCTGTGTTACGGGAACATCGTTTGTTAAAAATATACCGAAGAAAATATGTGTCAAGTTCCGACATTCAACAATTAGTCGGTGGACGTCTCGTGGGCGGTGACAATTAAAATTGGGTTAGGAAAACACACCACAAACCTTGTGCCCACTTTTCAAAGAACAGACAAAAATACGCATTGTCAATTTGACTCGCTAATTATGAACTCGGAAATGTACAAGGACGTATGTACTATTAGTTTCGAGGGATCTCATTCAAGCAGAGTAGATATCTGATGGGAGCGGGGCACGTTTAAAATTAATTATAAAATAAAAACTAACCATCACGCCGCTTCCCACAGGGGTAGGCAGAGAGAATAGGATGCTACACCAATCTGTATATCAATTGATTGTAAATAAATAAAAATTGTTTGTCTCCTTGGCGAAGTGATAAATCCTGGGTTCGAAGGCAAAATAAAGGGATGGGTAAATGATCAAGAGTTAATTTTATGAAAATTGTAAAATGTATATATTCTTAATTTTTTCTTTCTTTTTTGTGTATATGGTTAACCATATACACAAAAAAATAAAAAATGTATTAAAAAAAACTCCACCGACAAGTCGCACAAGGTGGCTTGGTGGGTCTTTGCAAAATATATATTTTTAAATATGTTCAAAATTGTGATTTAAATTAATGTATACAATTTATGTTAATAAAAAATAAAAATAAAGATTAAAGGGTTCATAGATTTTTTCAGTGACTGGCCGACCAGAGCGAGGTGCATCTTTGACATCGAAATTTCCAGAAGGAAGTCGAGCAAACTTTTGGGCCCTTCATTCACTCAAAGCATTATCATCGTACACTTCACAAAATTTTTGGCATGTTTTTGCAGCGTTTTTACCTTTTTATATTAAAAAAATAACATAGCGTATTTCTTCAGATATTTTACTAATTTTAAAACTTTTTACAAGAGAAACGAATTATAAATCTATTTAACAAAAAATGTAAATGAAAATGTCATCTTTTAAGCACTTGTTCATTTGGGACAATCGGGTGAGTGTGGCCTGATATATCGCTCACTCCTTTCAACAACGTCATATATCAAAAAACTTGATTTTTCTTTTAAAGTTTAAGAATATAATAACATGTATTAAAAATAAGTATCAAGCCACTTATTGAATTTTTACTGTGCAACAGATCTTTTTAGGTAAAACCTGATTTTTTTTTCTCCATTTGAAATTTTTTTAGTATTTTTAAAAAATTAATTGAACAATACCTTTTCTTCAAAATGCAAAAACAACACTTTTTGTCCTGTAGCGGGTAAATATTAATTTAAAAATATGCCGCTTTTGCTGGGATATAGTACATTTTCTGGGCATTCCGAAAACACGCACAACTGAATATTGACGATTTTTGATATATGTTGTTGAAAGGAGTGAGCGATATGGGCATCAACACTATCTAGTGGCAAAAAACCGCAGAGACTTTTTTATGACCCAAAATTACATTATATACGTAAAATAAAATAATGCGTAATCTTTATTTATATGTTTGATCAATATCCAATGAAGTCACTGACAAATTGTTTGAATATTTTTTTTGGCAAAGATAAATTTATTTGCTTACGAAAAAATTACGAGTCTGACGATCTTTATTGCGAAAGCTCGAATGCTAACCAATAAAGTTAGCTTCTTTCAGGAAATTATATCCGGTTTGAAAATATTTGTGTGCCAAAAATTCCGACGGCTATTGACGTCGTGACTTTGCAAAACGCGTAATATTATGTTATTAGTAGGCGTATTCGCAAATCCTGTCTAAATTTGACCTCATAACGAAAAGTCCATACAAAAAAAGATATTAGGCAGATGATCACCCCTTGTATCCCACCCTAATCCAGTTAAAACCGTCATATTCTCTAGTAGAGTACCGGCGTTCATGACTCAGGTGTCAAAAAAACCGATAGCGAACTTGGCCGCCTTCGTTGGGTTGAACGAGATTTAAGATGTAACGCGTCACCGGTGTATTTAATTTTTACAACATTTTGAGTGTGTCCAAATACTTGTTCACAAAATCCGGATTATCTGCAATTACAGGAGTTATTTTCATATTATTTTTTGATATCTCATCAAAGATGAAGAAGAATATGGAAGTCGGGGCAGTTACGTTTATTTTATTTGTCATAATGAAAGGTTATAATAACTCAATATTAATTTGCCTTATTTCGATTCATAGTTATTTCAGAGTGGCGCAAAATTAATCATCCAATTTTGTTTTTTAATAACTTATTTACTAAATAAAATAAAAAGATTTTGAGTTATGGAAATCTTTATTTGGACCTTTAGAATTTTTTTCTATTAAGAGGAAAAGATGATATCCGTCATGTAGGTGTCACCAGTGTTGATACACATTTGTGCCCGTTACATCAATCTGTTCGTATACTGCAGCTATCTAGCTCAGAAATGTCAAAAATATGATTGACGTACCACGCCATTTGCAAAAATTATAGCATCTTCCGATAGGGCGATTAAATCACCACTCTGAAAAAAAGTTATTCAAATATAAAAATGGGTGATTAATTCTGTGCCACCCATCTATTTGTATAGTGCAGCTATCTAGTTCACAAATCGCTCACTCTTTTCAAGAACGTCATAAATCAAAAATCGTCATTTTCAGTTGTGCATGTTTTCGGAATGCCCAGAAAATCTACTATATCCCAGCAAAAGCGGCATATTTTTTACTTAATATTTACCCGCTAAAGGGCAGAAAGTGTTGATTTTGCATTTTGAAGAAACGGTATTGTTTAATTATTTTTTAAACGTATTAAATATTTTTCAAATGGAGAAAAAACCTTCAGGTATTACCCAAAAAGATCTGTAGCACAGCAAAAAGTTCAATTTATTTTTAATACATTGTATTATATTTTTAAACTTTAAAAACGTTCTCCTGAAAAATCAAGTTTTTTGATGTATGACGTTCTTGAAAGGAGTGAGCGAAATGTCAAATATGATTGACGTACGACGCCATTTGCAAAAATTATAACATCTTCCGATGGGGTGATTAATTTTACGCCACCGCGTACCACGAATGAAAACTCGGCTACCGGTTTTCGGTGCATGTACCGGTGTACCGGATTTCTGGTCGGCACTTATTCCACACTGTGGCCATGACACTTGTATAAATAGCTCAAGCGCCGAGACAGCATAGTATGCGGCAGGTATGCGATAATGGTAATGTACCGTACGACGAGTTCGGGTGTCTCGATGGATCGGAAATGCGTACCGATTCTTTAATTACATTTTTAATTACGTCTGCACAGAAATTAATTAGGATATTATGCGAATGATATTTTAGGCCTTGTGATGAAGGATGAAAGAAGAGAAATGCGTTCCCTCACACAAATGTGTGGAAAAATCGTTGTACGGCAGGATTTAAAATTAAGACATTAGAAAAAAAGAAAAAGGGTTAAACTAGGGATAAATTAAAACAACATTTTGAGTGTGTCCAAATACTTGTTCACAAATCTGGATAATCTCTAATTATAGGAGTTATCTTTTATATTATTTCTCACCAATAGATGTCTCTAGTGAAATTCTAGTAATTCAAGAACAATTCGAAATTGTATGATATATATATATATATATATATATATATATATATATATATATATATATATATATATATATATATATATATATATATATATATATATATATATATAATATATATGACGGTCGTAAGCCCCGTAAATGCCCAGACTTCCATATTCTTCTTCATCTATGTTGAGATGTCAAAAAATAATAAGATAATTTAAAAGTTCCATTAATTGATTCGGGGGTCACTTTGTGGTAAAATCTATCCATTTCACAATTAAGTTTTACGTAGTAAATACCACTATTTCTTTAAATCTACTGTAACACGTGTTTCGATGCATTCCGCATTATTGTCAAACACCGTATTTGATATTATTTTTTGACATCTCATCAAAGATGAAGAAGAATATGGAAGTCTGGGCATTTACAAAAATAATATGAAAATAACACCTTTAATTGGAGATAATCCAGATTTTGTGAACAAGTATTTGGACACACTCAAAATGTTGTAAATAAATTATCAGGTCAAATTATAAGCTTAAATAATAAAAATGAAAATGGTATTTTCTGGTGTTTCTTATGTGTGTGATTATAATCCAGAATTCGGACCTCACATACTAATATAAGAGTTTCTGCTTAGTAAAAAGCTTCTTTACATCTTATCAATAAGTAGATGTCTCTAGTGAAGTTCTAGTGATTCAAGAACAAGGTTTCTAAATTGGTTAATATATATAGAACTTCCAAGAATTTGAGTAGTGTGGTTATCAATAATGGGTAGAATTGGTGAATGTTACACGTGCGTAAAGTGATCACTCAAACCAGCCTATGATGGTCGTCAGCCCCGTAAATGCTCAGGCTTCCATATTCTTCCTATTCGTCCTTGGGGCGTTGAAGGTTGAAAATGGGGGAAATAAAAATAAGAAACAGCTCCTACCACCCTAAACCAACATTGATTATTTCCTATTTCTAATTTTAGAGCAGACCTTCAATTTCTCTACATTATATTGTTGTACAAATTAGAAAAATGGAAGCTGCGTGAAATCAAGATACGAGTGTTGACAAAATACTTGACTATCAACAAACTGTCGGTTTAACTTGTTCAGCCATAGAACGGGTTTAGTAAAAACTAGTCACTAGGTTAACTAAACAAATCAACGGTTTTTACATATTTAGTGAAATAATATACTAAACAAACGAATGCTTTCACGAAAGCGAAAAACTACTGCATTTTGAAAAAAATCCACGCACGTTTGTCGTAATATCACGAAATAAATGTTATATTTCATCTGGAGCCATCACTCATTTTATACCTTACATTTTGTAAGGTAAAAAAGTAGGTTCAAAGTTTGATATTTTTGAAGTGAAACTTCTTAGGGCGATTCGACAAAAGATAATTGAACGAGAATCGAAAGTGTAATTTCAAGGGCACGTCACGTTTATTAGCCACATTTCGTTACACGAGAGAGAAGAAAAATATAACGTTAAGTGAAAGAGAAAGAGAGCTATACATTTCGACGTTTACACAACGATACAAAGTATTACCAATTGAAGCACCAATTAACGACAGTATAAAAAAAATATCAGAATATTGTTTGCATGCTGTTGCAGTGACTGTCCTGACGAAGACGCGGGTAGGTACGTCACGAAATCGGTAGACAAAAAAATCTCGGTAAGTGATTATATACTAATATTACTAAAAATTTTGTAAAAAAATAAACATAAAAGCACAAATTACTAACTACAAAGAAAACGCTTTAAATATTAATAATATTGAGAATATTATATTTTAAGTAATAAAATAAGAATAGCACGAGTGCGTAGGGATACTATTTTGTTTATGATATATGATTCAAAAGAGTATGGAAGAATGAACCAAAAAAAATATCCGTGTTCCTGTCGCTACATTCCTTCGGGGTTATATTATACACTTGAACTGACTGGGAGTCAACGCTATACATATGTTAATTGAGTGCCCCACCCACACTGGTGTCTGATGTGGGCTGGGTTCGGTGTTCAATGAATAGGGAGACTATATCACCACACTTTATCCAATCTAAACATAGATTTCTAACAGAAAAACTTGAAACATCATATCTAATAATTAAATACTAATTATAATAATAATAATACATAAAGTTGTACAACCTGCTTTCAATATCCATAAAGTCTACAAGAGTATAAACTAAATATAAAAGAAGCATCATCATCATTGCCCGTTTGGAAGCTTTCGAAATGTGGATCCACCGAAGGATTTGAGAATATCCTGGACTTATATGATTAGTAAAGTACTGCGTAGAGCAAATTTACAGAGAGAATTGTTCACAACAATCAAGCTCCGTAAAACTTCGTATTTTGGTCACATAATGAGAGGTGAAAAGTATGCCATTCTACAACTGGTCATAAAGGGAAGATTGAGGGTCGCAGAGGTTGGAAGAAGGTAGCTCTCCTGGCTTCGGAACATTCCAGAGTGGACCAGGATGAGGTGTGCAGGAGCTGTTTCGTGCTGCCCAGGACAGACAAGGTTTCTCCCAAGATTTATCTCAAGATCGTCAACATCGGAGGGACCCGGCAGGACCCGTGAAGACGAGAAGATAAAAGAACCATTTATAAATGGATAATGGAAGTTGGTAGATCTAAAATAGATCACATCATTCGGCCATGTCCTATTTGATTGCATGTCGTAAACAATTTTCATTCATATAATTTTAAAAATAAACGTTTTGAAACGTGCCCTCGGCACGGGAAAACTCAATGAAGTCAATAAAATAAATATGAAATGAAATAAGTAAATAAATTACTTGTTCTGACGAAAAAATGTAAAAAAAATAAAGGATCTTAATCTAGAAGCTAGAATGTGCTTGAAGGTTGAAAACTTTGAGAAAAAAATCAAATAAAAAGAAGATAAACGAAAATATTATTTCTACTTGATCCGTTTTTAAAATACTTGGGCGTGGTCAAGTAATGAGTAGGAATAATCGGCGGGTATGTATGAGGAGATGCATGTATCTATCTGGAAGAGGCGAAGAAAGACAGATTGGTGTGGGGTTCTATTCTCTCTGCGGGAAACGGTGTATGGTTAGTTAGTTTTTTACTGGGTCACTTCGAAATCCATCTTTTTGAGTACTTTAGTTTTTTTACATCTATAATCATAAATTGGTGGTGCGTGTTGTCACAAAGTAGGTAAGGAATTATAATTTTATAGGGGTGAATGATTATCACAACAATATTATACGGGTCCACAGAAATCCGGGGAATGACTCACATACCGAGTATGTAGGGTGTAAATATATATTTTAAAAAAAAAAAATGGAACTATGTATATGAGTTAAATGAAACATTGTGGCTTTCAGTTGATTCTTTAAAAAATCATTACACGCGAATATCCCTCATGCAAAAAAACATTAAAAATATGATAATAAACAAGTCTTGGTTATATCATTTTGAATTTAAATTTCACTTGGTAAATACCACTACTTCTTAAAATCTATTCACGTGTCTAGTGATAGGTGTTTCGATAAATTTCACCGTAATACGGTGTTTGAAAATGATGCAGTTCCACCAACACTCAGTACAAAACTAATCTAACATTTATCAGCTTTGCATCGCTAATTGCATTTACAAATGTGCAAAAGTGGAAAAAAACTATAAAGTCGTTGTTTTATTATATAAAAAGCAGTTCCATCACGATGTTAGGACAAAACTAATCTAACATTATCAGTTTTGCTTTGCTAATGCAAATTGCATTTACAAATGTGAAAAAGTGGAGAAACTGTATAATAGATTTATATTATCCACTGACACTTCGTGATGGAATTGCATTTTTAATTTATTATTAGATTAAAACCAATATTTTTAGCTTTTCCACTTTTTTATTTGACCAGCGACCGGGTTTCGTCGTTACCGACATCACCAGTCTGGTGATGTCGGTAACGACGAAACCCGGTCGCTGGTCAAATAAAAAAGTGGAAAAGCTAAAAATATTGGTTTTAATCTAATAATAAATTGAAACTGTATAGTTGTTGTTTTACTGTATAAAAAGCAGTTCCACCAAGAAATCAGTACAAAACGTTTTAAAAAAATGTTTAAGTTTTAAATCATAGCCGCGTTTGATCATAACGTCATTTCTATATTGAAAATAATCTAGCGTCGCCTTCCGGCAATCTTTCATACAATAAAGTCTTAATGGAGCTGGAAGCAGTCGTTACATTCTTGGCACAATACTCGCGAAGCGTTGATCGAACCCACCCGGACGCTCGCTGCTCCATACTCATCTATGCGCTCCGGATCAGGGGTCTGCAAACTTTCCAGCTTTAGGGCTAAAAAAACCTTTTGATTTTCCTGCCTTTATCTAAAATATTTAGATTACTCGCCGAGTATGCGCCATTAACCTCATTAAGAAAGGAATTTTAAGAATTCAAAACCCTCTTGGTATCGACCCTTATTAAAACCCTAGCCCCAGAACTTCAAATGGAAATTATTGATTTACAGTGCAGTATATAATTAAGAAAAAACATCAAAAACTCATCTTTGTTAGAATTTTGTAAGAGTCGCAATTAGATAATTTGCATAAATTTGCCCGTTTGTTTTTGAGAATGTTTTCTCATTCTCCAAAATGAAGTAGACAAAGAATGTTTACATATCTAACTTAACCGATGAGCATCAATCTCTTTTAAAAATCGGTGCAATTAAAATTGGTCCACAACTACCGACTATTCTCGGTGGAAAACACAATGGATAAATATCACGATGTGTGATTATTGGCTAATAAATTAATCTGAAAAATCACAAGACTATCGGTAGCATTATTATTGAAATGTGTAGAGAAATAAGGGATATATGAAGGTTTAAACTTTAGATATTTTTATAAAACGAAAAACGTGCGTTCGCATACGTCATCAAATTTCCGTCATCGATTCCATATCGCGGGCCGGATTGACGACACCAGCGGGCCGTAATTGGCTCGCGAGCCGAAGTTTTGAGATCCCTGCTCTAGATAACTCGATAATTTTATCTTTCAACTAGAATATCCACTAAACGCCAGCAGAACGATAACATCAGCAAAACATAATCGTTATTCATAAACATACGTACGAAAAACTAACTCCCTAACCATCACGCCGCTTCCCCGCAGGGGTAGGCAGAGAGAAAAGAACGCCTCACCAATCTGTCTTTGAAAATATTCTAAACCTCTATCACATTCATGCATTTTCTCATAAGTATATATCCGCCGATTATTCCAACTCTTTACCTGAACACTTTAAAGTATTTGAAATATTTGACCATGCCAAGTTTTCATCTAAAAACATTATGTACAATTAAATGCAGAACGAACAAAAAATACATTTGCAACTTTATATTTGAAGTGAATTGTAAATTGATGAAAACTAAGAAGTCATACAAAGGAAGGTTTTTCGTTTTTCCATATTTTCGACTCGATTAGACATGATTTTTAGTACATTACATTATTTTTATTCATCAATAGTAAAGTAGAGGAAAGGCAACTGAGATGGTATGGGCACATAGGACGTAGAGAACCTGAACATATTGTAAACCATGCGATTGCCATGGATCTTCCTCGAAAGACATCTAGAGGAAAACCAATAAATTCACGGATGCTACAGAAAGATAACATGATACGAAGGCATGACGTTATACAACGATATATCATATATGATAGGACTTACAACCTGAGGACGAGGAAAGCTGACACTAACAGTTTACAAAACGATAAGTTAGAATGGAGCCAGAAAGAAGAAGAAGAAGGAGACATTATGATTTTTATGGCGTGGATTTTTGATTTTGGTTTTTTCCTACGAGTGCTACCGACGAATCTGGGATGTAACATTATAGCGCACGAGGTGACCAGTTACCGGTGTGACCAGTGGCGACCAATGAGACGAGATCCGTGAGATCGGATACCGTGCGGTGAATGGTGAGACGGCGGACGCCAAACCGCAGGCGCCGCGCCGCGCCGCGCCGGGTACTAGAATAGAAGCGCGTCGGTAAATATATCCCATGGAGGATTCACTCTCTTCAAACTGATTGCGAGTACTATTCGACTATTGATTTTGAACGGGTAATCCATTACCCTAAAATTACAACAGTGTCTTATCTTCTTCTTCTTTGCGTGTTTTGTCATGTTCCCCTGACGTCGACAATCACTTGAGAGTAACTGCCCTTGTCTTGGGCAGCTTTAAACAGCGCCTCATCGGTTCTGATCCGGATTCACACTCTTCAAACTAATTTGCGAGAACTTCTCGAATATTAATTTTGAACGGGTAATCCATTACCCTCAAAACTGTCTTTGCACTGTTCCGTGTCTGTCTGCTGTGCTGGTCGGGGTTGTGGGCGTCTGTGTACCGGCCAGCGCCAGGTCGGAGTCGGATCTAGCTGACTAATTGAGCTAAATACTAATCCCTTTCACTGCCTACACCGGGGTACTTCTAGAAAATTTGGTGACGGATTCACAAACTTGTATTTATTTAGATTGGCAGTGACAGGTATATTGAAAGCTTTTAAATGTAAATTCACGGTAAAATCGGGATACAATTTTATATTGTTTCGCATTTACAATATATTTCGCAACTTAGTTTTTTTTAAATGCTTTGCAAGAGCAGATCTGTCAGGAAGCCTAGACGCTTCTGTATTAGATCTGGGCATGCGGTGGGACAGCTTTCAATGTAATGTACCCTCAAAAATACAACAGTGTTTTATCTTCTTCTTCCGTACGTGTCATGTCAGGTCCTCCTGACGTCGACTATTACTTGAGAGTAACTATCATTGTCTTAGGTAGCTTTTACAGCGCCTCGACGGTTCTGATCCCCGTGTTGTCTGCTAGCTTTAATTTGTGTTAGCATTAATACCTAAATATTTTTTCATTAAAATATATCTTATGTTGAATTTCGCTTAGCGAACGATCGGTTGGACATCTCTTTTATTTAATATGTATTTAATTTTGGTCGTGTATATTTTGTTTTATATAAACACATTAATATTTTCAGAATAAATTATACACCGAAAATATTTATGTAACACTTTACTGTAATAAATTGCTGCAGAAATATATCATGTAGTCGACAGCGTAGAAAAAGTACCCCGGAATAGAATCGGACTAGATTATGACTGTTTTCCATTACATCAATCGCCGCGTGGAATAAATACGACAAGCGGAGGAAATACAGAATCTGAATTATTGTACGATTAAAATAAATTTTGCAGCATCCTCTATCTCTATGAAACTGTGAACCTGATCATATTGTGAACCAGGCAATCGCCAATCGATCTATCAATGGATCTTCCTCGAAAGAAATCTAGAGGACCAAAGAATTTATGGATATTTCAGAAAGAAAACATGATTTGGAGGCATAGCCTAGGTGACGTTGTCCATGATAGAAAGACCATATGCAATACAAGGAGAACTGGCCTCAACAGTCTACAAAGACGATAAGTTGGGATGGAGCCAGGAAGAAGACTATCTCTATCAAATCTTTCTAACTAACTGACCATCACGCCGCTTCACCGCAGGGTAGGCAGAGAGAATAGAACGCCACACCACTCTGTTTTCGCAAACATTCTTCGCGTCGAAAGTATGAAACAATGAGGAATCCGTATCGATAGGCAGGATTGCCGAATGTACGATTTTTTTATGTCCTTGTGATTTTTTTCAGGAAAGAGCAGACGCCGTTAAAAAAACAATACGTAAAAAACATTTAAAAAAAAAAAACAAAAAAAGCGTGAAGAATGCTCCCCTCATCCGTCTGAATAATCTATGCTTGATATTGAACGTTTGAGGGACGATGAGGTCCGAAAGCGCCCTTTGGAGCTTTCACATTATAGACTACATATTTTTCTTTGACCTCAATATGTTCCTAGATGGCGCATAGGCCACTGCATCGTATTGACGTGGTGTCAACTCGTTCGTCGATTTTATGAAAGCAGGTTAACAGTCTTCTATTGCAGATTTTGGATCTAGGAGTGGAATGAATTTGATAGGGTACAGATGACGTAAATGAATATCTTATACACTGCTAATGTGTACGATTCCAATGAGGTAAACCCCCCCTTCGATAGCAATTTTTGATGACGATGCTGTGCATCGACAGCTTCCCACCACATCTAGAAGGCTTCATCCCAACTTAAGCTAAGCAAAAAAATAATTTTTTGAAAAGTATCAAAATGTGACCCGAATATACGTTGTTGCGCAACAGTTCTTAGATTTTCCAAAAGTTGAGCGTTGAGTCCGCACCAAAACCCTTCACCTCGACAGCTGCTGCTTGATCCACCTTCTTAACTCATCTGGCAACCCTGTGAGCTCGCGTTTTGTCGATTAAATTTAAACTAGACGGAAATAATTCTAAGCTGCAAACTAATAAAAATAAGACACAGGAATCGAGGCAAGAGTTGAAGAAAATTCAAGTGGTATCCGGAGTTCAGACTAGTCCACAAGCACACCGTAATAACTTATAATTGCGGGGAGGTTATTTAAAACAGTGATTCTAAAAGTAGGGTTGATCTTTTTGAGATACTGGAGGAGTCTAAGGAGGACAATGGTGCCTCTAAATATGTAAATTGGTTCTTAAATAATTATCCTGTATTATAACCGAATAGAGAAGAGTGGGAACGCAATAAAAACTGGCATTAAAAGTGGAATACTGTTCGAAACCGGTACGTTTTATAACGCCATATTTAAAGCCATCGTCGTCATTTTGTTCAAGTTGAGAAATCACGCCTGAATTGAGAACTTTTCAGATGAGACCGTATCACGCCATCCAATAACAGAGATGTTCGAGATTTATCCATTACTTCGCAATCAATATTATCAGTAATTTCATTCACTCCTACAATCTTGCCGAAAGTTGTTTGTTTCTGATTGATTTTTAATCTAAACAGTTTCAAGTTGGCCAAACAGCTGCCTGATCGATCGACGAATCGCCCCGAATGAAACCTTTGCCAAATGGTATTTTAGCATGCCTATTATACTGTTGCAGTGAGCTAATTGAACTTCTCAACATTGTTATCGATCATGATGGTTAAGTTTTAAATTATCTGCTGCAACTTGCAATCGTTTAACGATGAAACGTGTCAACGATATATTTACTTTTATATAATCAATATAAGTAGCAGAGTTAAATTTCATAGTCTAATACATCTTATCAACATTAAATAAATATATGTATTAATTTTTAAATAAAATACAGATTTTTTGAGTCTACTAAGTAGTATTTTATGAACAAAAACACATAAAATATTAATATTGTGACAATTGATACATAAGGACCGTCAGTCCATTTGATCTTCACATTCGTTTGAAAATGCCATAACTAGGCTAAACAACTGTCACAATATTAATTTTTATGTGTTTTTGTTAATAAAATACAGCTTAGTAGACTCAAAAAAATCTGTGTTTGATTTAAAAATTAATACATAAATTAAAATGGAGTTCTACAAGTTAAACGCCAAATAAATACATTAAATAAATACCATTTTATAGATATTTTAATGACAATCATTTTTGCCTTGGACAGTTCTTATCGTTTTTGCGGACAAATATAAGTACAGGGACACATTTAAAGGTGGAGAGTGGGGACTTTACTGGAGATGCTTCCAGGGGCTTCCAGGGAAAAGGTTGTTTTTAAACGATCGAACATCAACAGATTTAAGATTTTTTGACGATATTACTGCTGGGTATGCCCGAGAAGTAGCTAGTTATAAAAGTGAATAAATGTATGGCGAAAATCATAAACTAATATCGCTCACTCCTTACAACAACGTCATATATCAAAAATCGTAAATTTTCAGTTGTGTATATTTTCGGAATGACCAGAAAATGTACTATATCTCAGCAAAAGCGGCATATTTTCAACTTAATATTTACCCGCTAAAGGGCAGAAATTGTTGTTTTTGCATTTTGAAGAAAAGGTATTGTGTATTTATTTTTTTAAATATACTAAATATTTTTCAAATGGAGAAAAGACATTTTAGGTTTTACCTAAAAAGATCTGTTACACAGTAATAAGTTCGATAAGTGGCTTGATATTTATTTTTAAAACATTGTATTATATTTTTAAAACGATCTCCTGAACAATCAAGTTTTTTGATATATGACGTTGTTGAAAGGAGTGAGCGATATGTCAACGAATGTTTCCTCATTACATCCGAGATCTTGCTATTTCCGTGATCGTAAATAACCGAGTTCAACTGTATGTATGTAAGTGTTGAATACAGAAAAAAAATCAAATTTGAAAGACATCACTCTTCGAATTTCGTTTTGCTTTGGAAGTATAAGTACGAATCTTCATATCAAATTTAAAAATAGGACTAATTTGACAGAAACAACTTCGATGACTGCTATGTTTTGCAACTAATGGTTGTAGACCAAATTATCTGTTGATTGCCAATGATACGCAAAGTTAAATATCTCATTAAATTTTAAATTAGAATGCAATGAATTCAAATAGATAAAAATTTAAGAAATATATGTTTAATTTTGTTATTTTTTTCTCCCTCAAATATAATACGTAAAATGTTTGAAATAGAAAAAAATCATAAATAATAATTGGTATGAGAATCATGTTACGAGCGGACTGCGAGAAAACTTAATTTAAAAAATTAATAAAGCTCCCAGCGCAAAAAAGATTGGATACCCTTGGTCGAAAGATTCCTTTTAAAGGCTTCCATTCAAATTTATTAAATTAACTTTTGCATTTAAATTTTCAAAGAAATTTGGAAAGAAAAATATATATAACAAATAAAGAAGCCATTGAAATTCGCAACCATCCGAAAACATCAAAAAGATGACGTCATAAAATTAACCCTTACACCAGAACGAATATCAGACTGGATATTTTTTATTTTATGTTTGGGTTCAGTAATTTTACATTTAAATGTATTGATAAATAAAAACACGTGATGATTTTTTTTAATGATTTATTTCTTGATTCTGGATACGTATTCGTTATTTTCTTTCTTACTATTTCGTATCTCAAAATGTTGTTTTACATTTTTTAATTTTTAAGGGCATTTTGTAGGTATCAATGATGTATTTTTTGGAGACTAGAAAGGTTGTTATTTATATATATATACCGCCACACCTATCTGTCTTTGTACACAATCTTCGCTTCTTCCACATTCATATTACATATGCATACTCGTACACGCCGATTATTCCGACTTCAAACCTGACCACATTCAAGTATTTGAAATACTTGTTTATCAAGTTTCCCTCGGTTTTTCTCTGCTTCTTTTACCAACCACATTCGCCTCGTAAATTTGTTTAACTATCCTTTCTCCACTCATTCATTAAAAAAACAATACAAACAAAAAAGAAGACACCTTTGGTTCATTGGTGCGCTAGTAGGGATAATTAAAATCAGACATCTTTAAAGAATCAAATCTATTCACTAAAAAATAACATGAAAATCACACGGTAAATCTGCCAATTCATCTACAAAAAAATAATTTTTGGTCAATCACCAGAGACGCTACCGAAAGTCAGGAGGCTATCTGCAAGAGATAACGCACAGAGGTCGCATCGTGCACAATAAGAAACATTTCTATGTAAAGTGACATTTAAGAATACCAAACTATTATCTCAATGTCATTTCTGCAGTTACATAAGCGGGTTACTATGTGTAGAAATTACTTTTTAGGTTCAACGCGGCAATTACCACTTGGTGCTGGTAACATGGTAACTAAGTATAAGTGTTTCCCCTTGGGCCGCACAGGGTCTCGCACTACACCAATAGATTTTTTTAAATCTGAAAACCGTCGTCAAATCAGATTCGGGTATAGGAGGGAGTTTTTGATGTAATGTCGACTTTCCAAAAGTTCTTGCACCGGGCATCGCTCTTTATAGTGACGGCGCTGGATGTTGTACCTATACTTATTTTTCATCACCTTGCTTGATGCTGATAGCTCGCGTCGTTATCTCTTGGGGTGTCAGACGCTAGGTGAATGATTCGCCTGTTACTTACGGTCCTAGGCCGAGTTGAATCCAGCGTTTGAAGAGTACGTCGTCAAGCCCGCTTACCAGCAACTGTCTTTATTTCATTTTCATTTTCATTCAAACCCTTATCCGCACCCCAATGGTGCATAGGGCACTGCATCATATAAACGCAGTGCTATCTTGATCGTTAGCACATGAAGGAAAGGTGACCAGCCCTCCGCTTCCGGTGCCAGTCCAAGGTAATATTGAATAAATATAAGAGTGAAAAAAAGTATATTTATTTGACCCCCCTGGGAATCGAACCCGGGACCTCCAGTACGATAGCCGAGCGTGCTGACCATTACACTACAAAGGCGGTCCTTGTTTACTACCAGATTATTGAGAACATCCTCGTCCTTCTTTGGAACAAGCCCAAAGTAGGAAAGTGTCCTTTTGAGGACGCTGCCTTTAGATTACTAACAGCTTCTGGAGTATGGAGACGTTGATCTCCTTCTTTATAGATGCTCCCTTATGACAAAGGATCGTTACCATAATGGGTTCTTTTAACACATATACGAGTAGATAATAAAAAATATAAATATCTTATGTGGATCTAGGTTTTTACAGAATCTTTTCATTCGCCCCATTGTTAAACTGCTATTACTATTACCATCGCGTCGATTCTTTGCAAGGGTAGGCAGAGTATGGAACACCACACTGATCAGTCCTCACATACACTCCTAGCTTCCTCTACATCCATACAACTTGTCATAGTCACGTCTTCTAGTTACACAGACTTTAAACACGACCAGATTTAAGGATCTAATTGATTTGGTCGGGCCAAGTCTGCATTGGCCGACCTCGTTCTGTTCTCCCATTCATATTTGCTAAATATATATCATACATATTATCTCTTCGGCTATTCGTTCCATAGCCATAGGTCCGAACCACTTCAAAGAGCCTTTCTTAATATTTTTCAATTATTACAGTAGCTCAGTCTTACATTCCTATCTAACATCTTCATTTTTAATTCTGTCAAATATCGTTCTTTTATACATTCGTCCAAACGATCGCTTTTCGATGGCGTTCACTTTCTTTCTGCTTTCATTTTCTTCCAATTCCATGACGTAATTTCATACACCAGTTTTGGTACTAGAACTCCGTTATGCACTGCTATTAAACCATGGACATACATGGATTTGCAATCACTGTATTCAAAGCACCAATTGTTATATTCCCTGCATTCACCCTTCTAATATCTATATCCGATTTTTCACCCTTTGGAAAAATCTAAGATATAAAAATTCGTTTAATTTTATATCAGATTTAGTGCAATGTATATTTTGGCAAACACTTCGGAAAACATCACAAGTAATAATAATTTTATTGGAGTAGATGACAGATTTAGATCCTGCGGCCTTGATTTAACGAGGCCCATCAATCTCTTCCCGAAATTTCACGCTTGTTAAACATAGTCGGGGAAATATGGCACATAGTTAAACATTAAGGGAATACGACGCAAACACAGAATTCAATCACCGGCCGACCACCGGAGAGGTCACACGTCTGTTTACGCCCGATTTAAAAAAAAGTATATTGTTTTTTTTGTTTTTTAGAATACATACAGAAAATATCATTATTTTTTTTTTAACTCCTTTCCTTTCAATAACTCTTTTCTTTTCAAAACCATAGAATTATCTCGAAGAAAAAAATCAATTACGCAAAATGTTAAGTGGATTTAGAGAAAATTACGTCGCGTCTTAGTTTTCTCTAAATCCAATTAACATTTTAAGAAATATATTTTTTCCTTAAAACACAGTTTTTGTAGTGAAAAAAATAATATTTTTCACAAAAACGAAATAAATAAATGATTTTTGAAAGAAAAGAGTTATTGAACTTCCAATACATATCGTTAAAAAAAAAAATGTGCGCGGAGACACGTCCGGCCCCTTGCGCGACCGATCGCATTCTGAATTGGATGTTTGCGAGTTCACCCATAATGGGAAGTTCTAATTTTGCGACCAATGCTCTCAATGCGTGTCTGTTTGGCCGGTAGCTGGCTCTACTTCAAAATCCCGCGCAACTCTTAAAAGAATCAAAGTTTGCTACAAGTTGGTATATCCCTTGATTTCGTATGAAATCATTTTTCTTCTTTTGATTCGGATCTAGTGACAATCTCTTTGATCACCCTCGGGTATTTTAAGATGTTTGAAAACAGGGCTTGCTCGAATTCCTGGCATTACTTCAGTGTCACGATTCTGAGAAATTTTGAAACCGAAAAACAAATGCTAAGTTGTGAAAAAAAATGCGTAGGTGCCCCATCTTTACTTCACTCGATTATTTAAAATCGCAATGCAGGAAATATAAATTTACGCAGCACCGCTATGTATCTCTAGCTTTTTGCAAGACCCGAAGTCCAGGGTTCTTGTATTCTAGACTTTATATTCTTAACCGTAAACAATTGAAGGAATACAGATGACGTGAGTGAAAGAAGGGATAGTATGAAGGGGGAAGTAGCAGCAATGACTAGGGAACTCAATACCCGTACTCGTTGACGAAGTTAACACCATATTTATCTGATTCAGTGCCCTATGCACCGTCGGGTGTGAATAGGGCCCCAAAAAATTAATAGTTCTCTGTAAAGAGAAATGAATAAAAAAATGTATGTAAATACATTTTTTTATTCATTTCGTAAACTTCTCGACTTGTTGAGCACATTTAAAAAACAAAGTTTTTAGCTTTTCGAAAAAACTTCAATAGGAATATTTTCAAAATATAAAGGGTTTTTAGTAGTAGGTACTTTAATGTAAACTCATTTTTTGGATTGAAATATTAATTGCAATATTAAAAAAAAAAGTATCCCTTATATTATAATTTTTTGTCGATATTTAAGAGTTCTGCCATTCTCTAACAGACTTCTCTTTCATGTACAAACCCTACAGAGTTAAAATATACCAATTTTGATTTTCAAACTTTAAAGGATAGTAATCACCGTCGAAATTAAACCAAAAAAGGTATTGTAGGGTTATAAGTTTATAACCAACATATGTAGTTTTTAATATTTTTCAACTTCATAATGAAAATTGCGTAACAGGAAAATATAATCCAAAAACTAACCGAGAGAACATTTCATTCATAGGGGCGAAATAAATTAATGTATTGTGATTTGTACGCAGGCGCCGAGGCTTATCAGTACATCCTCACGAGTTTTACGAAAACAATTCGTGTAGGTCAATAGGTTATGATCGTCATTAGAAAAAAATCGTCAAAAGAAGGGTTGTCGATACTCGATTTCAATAGTTCACAAACTGTGTGTCACAAGGCAAGCTGGATAGAGTCGCGAGCCTCGAACTAGAGTTACAAAATCCTAAGTCGAGAGATGTAACACAAATAGATCCCGCTTCTTGATGAAGATTTTTGTAACATCCTCGCTTTCCTCGTCTATTTCCGACGCATTCAAAGAAAAAAAGGAAAATCGACCGACGCTTCGACACGAATACCATCCCGTGACGAAAAAAGAAAACCCACTTATAACATGAAAAAGTCCCATTAACATACTAAGCTTTTTAAAAAAGGCGTATTATAATATAATAATAAATAAAATAAAATAATATTATTGTCACATTTTCCATGGAATGTTAAGTTAACATCTAGAAGTTTTATAAATGAAAACTTTGCTGGTTGTTTTTATTAAACTTTTAGTTTATTTACACGATAATACATTTAACAGAGAATCGAAAGGATTTATATAATAACCTTGATCTTGCATATTATTTGATATCTTGCTGTTGACATTCTTTATTAGCTTAAATTCCAATATTGTCGCGAGAGGAATTATTAACGAAAATATATTACAACGAAAATGGCACTTCATTTAATGTAAAGGATAATTATTCACTTACCACTCATTTTAAATTGATTAATATAGTTCTTCTGATAAATCAGCCACAACCGGCACTAAATTACGACGATAGCACAACACGTAAGAGGCACCTCCTTCCACCACAGACTAACTAATTTATATAAAGACCGCCAACTGCCTCGATTTTTTATGGCTGGAAGTGATATTCGCCAGCGGCCGGAAGTGACGTAAACGGCTAGAAGTACTAAGTTCCCGGCTGGGCGTGACTTCGCCGCGGCTGAATGTCGAATCCACCCGCCGAAATATTTATCATTATTTTTTCAGGTTAAATGGTATTTATATTGAAATTTGTTGAATTACATATTTTCAAAATTATAATATTTATACTAAAAAGAAGATATTTCACTATCTAAATTTATTTATTTCAGTGTAAACAAAAATAGAAAGGTCACGGCTAAAACGCGACATTTATAAAAAGAGTTCAGGCGATTAATAATGGTTACTCAACTCAGCCTTACAATGGTAAATGGTAATGGTAACTTTTTTTGAAATTATTATCTCAAACTATGTATAAATATAAGGCTTTTCAACAAAAACAAAAACGATAGAATTTTCAAATTACTATATTATATTTAAAATTCTAGAAAATACAATATTTTAAAAGGGCGGAAGGAGTGCTCACCACTTTCTGAAGTTATGTTTCTTAACGGGGGTGCCAGCGCCCCTTTGTGGGCGTTTTGAAAGTCTGGCTAGGCGTTTTTAAATTTTTTGCATTTGGGGGGTGCTGCGGAAGTTCAAGGGAGCGTTGTGTCAAGTAAGAAAAACTACACTTTCATACGCAAAATTTAACTTTAACTTTGGCATAATACTCAATATTATCAAGTTCTTCATATACGGATTTCTATTTTTCTATCGATAATTGTCTATAACCATAGTTTGCATATATTTATTTGAAATATTTGAACAACTTGTTGGTATCTCGTATTTTTCGTTCCCGTTTTGGTGTTTTTGTTAGTGTATTAGTGTGTCTCGTCATTTCTGGTCGTTTTTTGAACAATCTGACGTTTACGAGTCGACCCCCCCTGCTTCCACGAACAACTCCCGGCAGAATGTCAAAAGATGACTGCTGACGACTGCTGTGAAGTTAGATTCGGTTTCTAATCGTGTCATGCACTGCCATCTATGATCTAGAATGTATTTTTTGGGGTCAGGTATTTTAAAATCCTTAACACATAAAATCTTACACAAATATAATTTACTACAAAATTCGTACAGGATCGACTTACCATTTTAACGATAATATTGAAGTAGCCGTAGATTTGATTTAATAAATTTCTTGATTTAAATTATTCGAAAACTTACTTTTTCTTAGATCTTAGAGTCTGACGCTGTTTTTTCATATTGAAATACACATTGAAATAAACACATGCTGAAAGAGAGTAACGTGAAAATTTATAAAACCTGCGTAAGACTGATCGGCTGTCCAAATTTAAAACACAGTAAGGGACATTTTTTTAGTACGTTTTTTTTGCATTTTTGGAGTAAGTAGAGTCTACTTAGTCCATAAATGTAAAAAAAAGCTTACTACAAAAAAAATGTCCCTTACTGTGTTTTAAATTTCGACAGCCGTGATTATGACATACGGCACAGAAACAAAAGCTGACACCGCGAGAACGAAAAGCCTCCTTGGAACAACCGAAATGAAGATTCCACGACCCATTGCAGGCATAACACTTCGCGACAGAGTGAAATAAGAAAACTCTGCGATGATGAAGATATTGTGCGATGGGAAAGAGAAAGAAGACGTTTCTGGAGAAATCATGTGGGAAGAGCGTGTTCAGATCGAGTGGTGAGGATTGCAGCGGACAGCAGCATAAGAGGTAGCAGACCCTCAGAAAGACTGCCAAAACGATGGAGAGCTGGTCTTTCACCTCCCAGGAGCGAACCGGAGAGTGACAGGACACAGTCCTAAATAAAGAGGAAGAAGAAGAATATTAGAAAAGTGAGATCAATATGATTTTTTTATTCCAAATTACAGTTTTTAATTTTACGTGGCAAAAGGTAAAACAAACTCACTTGGGGCGCTTGTGCACTACACGGAATTCTACCGTCCGGCAGTCCGGTTTTTTTTAATAATAGCGACTACGACAGTTTAGCGTGATTGAATTTATGCGCACCATGATTACGCACCGATCCGAAGAAAGACGGCCACAAGGCAATCCAATCATTCGTTTTATCATGCTGACCGGACTGCCGGACGGTAAAATTCCGTGCACAATATAATGCACACTTCGGAAATCAAATATGTACTGCTGTAGGTACGTATTGTGTTCATTTAATTGTCTATGGTTTGGATTTAAACATCATCTGCCTTATCATTATTATCTTTACCATAAAGATGGCGTCGAATAGATGGCAGGGTAAAGTCATTACCCTATTTTATTTATTAAGTATTTTACATAGTTCTCTAGGAAATGATATTTTAGGATGTGGTGGCTTCATAAAAAGTCATGTTAATTTAGATTTTTCTAAAGTTCAGGTTAAATTGTGAGTATACTGACAACAACGTATTTTAGGTTATAATTAAATTAGACCGATCACTTGTAAGTCTTCGGCAGAATTTTATTATGTATTTATGAGTGGAATTATGTTTTTTTTTAGATTCACTAAACAGGGTAGTTTGAAAGAGAAAACTGAGTGTGCTCCTAATAATGGGTATTATTTTTTACCATTGTACGAGCCCGGTGAATACGTATTAAAGATTGATCCTCCGGCGGGCTGGAGCATCGAGCCCGCTGAAATCGCTCTAAATGTCGACGGAGAATCAGACCCATGTTTCCTGGGCCAAGATGTGAACTTCGAATTCACAGGATTCGGTATAACGGGAAGGGTAGTGACTGCAGGAGATGAGGTAGGGCCCGCCGGAGTCTCCGTTCAGCTAGTGGGGGAGAAGGGCGATGTTCGGGAGACAAAAACCAAACCGTTGGGTGATTTCCACTTCACTCCTGTTATCCCTGGAAAATACACCGTGAAAGCGCACCATAATAAGTAAGTATGATGCTTAATTTGCATAGTAATGACAGCTTTTAAAGTTATTCAGTTGTGATTTCTCTCGTGTTTGTGATTACTAGCCTTGTGTGCATTAAGAAAAATGGTACTTATTCTTATTTTAAGGTACCTGCTTACTTTCTGTTTAAGTACCTTTCTCATCCGGAACTAAATTCAAATTTAAAACTGAAAATGGTTTCTTTATTTCCCCCCCCCCACTCTTTGTTTTGTGTGTTTTTTTTACCTTAACAAATAGATGCATTTCAACGGTTTAATCATTTATAAATAATGTTCAAGTATTACCAAATGGGTTATTTTCACTGGGGAGGAATATTGGATTTAACATGCTTCACATGTTGAAATCTAGCGTTTGAGTCAAACATATATTTTATGGTGTGATAATGGTGTTTCTTTTGAAGATGGAAGTTGGATCCATCCAGCACGATTGTGCAGGTGGCCGGTGGTAATACTGCGCTCAAGGCAGGTTCCCTGGCAGTCAAGGGATATGATGTGCGTGGGAAAGTCATTTACGATGGCCGTCCTATAGCTGGAGTTTATGTACTGCTTCATTCTGGAAAAGATGTAAGAAATTTTTCATTATTTTTGGTGCTTTATGAAATTTTGATAGTCATAAGTATTATATCATGTTTGTGGTTGTAGTCATTCTTCTACTCCTAGAAAGATTTAGAGTAGGCATTCCGCATAACAAATGATTTTAAATGATCTTGCACTCGAAGTGTGAGACTTATCATTCTATCTTCTTGAGTTTTGTTGGGCGAATTCGCATGCTAATTGATTGAGTGATTAGCAGCAATGGCTAGGGCGTTCGCGGTCATATACCCGTACTCGTACAAACTAGTGTAAATTACATAAAGTACAACTCCCTTGAGAAATGTTTAAGCTATTCACCAATATTGAATAAGGTATGCCCCTAATGTCAATTTATAACAAAAGTAACAAAAGTAAAAGTCTTAAAGTAGTATTATTTTAACCGCCCCCCTGGCCCCCTGTTCTTAGCTACATTTTTTTTGCTCACAGTTTTTTTCCATTTTATATATAGAAATGCCTTATCGGAGGAATGGAGAGCGGTTTTTATTGCTGCAAAGTTTAAAAAAAAATTAATATAAATTTTACTCAGTATATACCACTTTAAAAAATAATCTATTTTCAAATATTCCGCATCTCAAAATACATTCTGCATCAGTGTCACATTGGCTGATAATATGATAATTCATAAATTTTCAAGTCATTTTTGTAATTCATAAAATTTCAAGTCAAGCAGATTTTAAGAAATAATGGTGAAATTTACTAAGTAAAACTAAAATTAAAAATGGATACATTTTCCTACAAAATGACTTCCGAATCAATTTATGAAAATGGTATAATTTGTTTTGAACATTTTATTTCTGTTTTTACTGCCAAATATAACATGAATTTTTTATACCATGAATCCTTACCCAATTCGGCTCATATTATCAATTCACACCCCAGCCAGTCTCTGCTTTTGCTAAGAGCGTCTGCACCCTCAAAAGAAAGTATTGATAAACCAATAATCTTTTATATCCAGACAAAAGTACAATTCAAAATAGAAGGATGCAATACCGCGCTGCTGCCTGGAGTGACGGGAAACCCCATTTGTCACGTAGTGAGCGGCGCCAACGGGGAGTTTGCGTTCGGCTTGGTCCCCGCCGGCACGTACTCCCTGGTGCCGCTGGCCCGGACTCCCGGCCAGACCAAGATGACCTTCAACTTGCAACCCACCATCGCCGACATCAAGGTGCAACATGACAGCCTGCTGCTCGGAAATATATTTGAGGTATAACTAACTATTTATCTTGATTTTCATGATGGTAATTACCCGATGTGGGGAAATGTGCGTTTTGCACTAATTACGTGCATCCACGCCTCCATTTAATGCTCCTCAGAAGCTGCATTTTATTAATGGATAAAAAAATAAATACACCTACTTGAATGATTTACGTTTTTATATTCACAAAGATTATGCTTACAAATAACTAAGATTACAGATTTTAGTACTAGGTTTATATTCACAAAAATTATTTAATGTTACAAATTTTATAACGACGATGCACTGGTGTAGAATGTGGCCACAGTTCACTCTGCTGTTGCGGTGGTGGGGGAGGATTGTACTTCGCCTCCTCATCGCTTATAAAGGCGTGATACTCGTTTTTCTTCCCCATTTTCCAGTATTGTATATATTCTTTGTAATCTCTCTTGACGACCCCGAATGGTCCTACGTACAGACTTTGCAAAGAGCGTTTCATTTTAATGCGCCTGAACACGTGAGTAGACGTTGATAACTCCTTGTGTATAAATGTCTTTGGGATGGGCTATTAAGGCACCGAGTGGCCGGCTTCCAGGAGAGGCTGATAAAGAACTCCAACCTCATCATAAAGCTGCTTGTGGAGCACAGATGGAGGCTGGACATGTGGCAGCACTGGAGCACAGTGCTGCGTTTGCAAGCGAGCTGATCTTCTAACTACATCTCCACAATTTTTCGCCATTATTTATTAGGGGGTTGAATTAATTCTTGCCGTTTTTTGTAGAATTTTGAATTGAAAATATATTTTTTTAAAAAGTAAGAATGTATTAAGTATTGCCCTTCTTTCTTGACTACTTTGGCCCATCTTTCAGGAAGAAGTCGTATTCCCTTATTAAAGAAAACCTTTTGAGGCAATCCAATTTTCAACCCATAACTCGACTTCTCGATAACTTTTGAAAATTTCTCCCGATAATCCATGCTGCATGGACCGAAACAGATGATAATCGGATGGTGCGATGTCAGGAGAGTAGGGCGGGTGTGACAGAACCTCCCAGCCGAAGGAGTTTATCTGTTCTTTTACCACTTTGGCAACATGCGGGCGCGCATTGTCGTGCAGAATGAGAATCGACTCGTGCCTGGCACGTATTCTGGACGTTTTTCTTCAATTGCTGTTTTCAGTTTGATCATTTGCTGCTTGTAAACCTCTGCTGTGACTGTTTGGCCTGCTTTGACAAGCTCGAAAAAAATTACTCCCTGCTGATCCCATCAAATGCAAAGCATCGTTTTTGAGCCATGAATGTTGCGTTTTGCAATGCTGGCTTCAGCAGGGAGTGCTGACCTGGCTGGCAGATGACTTTGCAGCGTTTGGGGTTGTCGAAGAAGATCCACTTCTCATCGCTGGTGATGACGCGATGCAAAAAACCTTTTCTGTGATGCCGTTGCAAGAGTGAATCACACATGCAAAGTCGCATTTCCATATCCTCTCCTTCAGAGTATACGGGACCCAGTTTCCCTGCCGATGAACAAGGCCCAAAGCCTTAATTTTGAGGCGGTTTGAGGCGGTTGAAAGTGCCACGTGGGTGTTCGAGGCAGCGGGGGACAGGAAAACAAAAAAAAACGAAAGGAATCTATTTAAATCACAGAGAAATATTAAATTTTTATAAACGGCAAGAACTAATTCAACCCCTTATTACTTTATTTCTTTTTGTCGTATGTATATGGCTGACTAAGTTTTGCACCCATCACTTAGTCAAGCTGGAATAAAAAAATAAAAATAAGTCATTTGCTTTATGACTTAAAAATATTTTGTGAAATAATTGCCATGGGATTAAAGAAAGAGGAAATTGATCACTTCAAGGCCTGAGTCTGAATTTTAATCATAGTTGTGTTTATTCAGGTGACTGGATTTTCTATCGAGGGTCGTGTTGTGACTCACGCAGGGGGCAGCGGTATTGCCGGGGCTCATGTGTCTCTAGTAGGCCACCCTACTGTGGCAACCGGGAAGGACGGTTACTTCATGCTCAACAACCTGAAGGCGAGCACGCACATTCTTCAAATTGCAGCCGGTTAGTATGACCCCTTTTGAGATGGTACGTTTAATACTTTTCCTATTCTGTGTAACCCAAAAAATCTGATTTATTGGAATGATTCTCGTAGTATTTGTAATGGTATATATTCTTGCCAATACTCGAGAACCTGTCAAAGTGGGTTCCGTGTTGAAAATAAAGATTTTTATCGATTAAACATATGTCCGCCTTGTTGTGGAATGATCAGCACGCTCGGCTTTCATACTAGAGAGGGGGTCAAATAAATACAATTTTTTTTTCGTTCTAATATTTAATATTACCCTGGACTGGTACCTGAAGCAGAGGGCTAGTCACCTTTCCTTTATGTGTTAACGATCAAGATAACACTGCGTTTATATGATGCAGTGCCCTATGCATCATCGGGTGGGGATAAGGGTTTGATGATAATGAAATATGTCACCGATATTCAAATTGTTATAAAATCTTTGCTTATGATTTATTTTATTCTGTTGTCAGAGGGCTGCGAGTTTGACGACTTGCCGCTCGCCATATCGACTGGCGGCGTGGCCACGCTGGGTGAGGCGCGGCCGGCGCGGTGGCGCGTGTGCGGCGCAGTGCGCTCGCCCGCTCTGGGCCTGCGCGCCCGCTCCGTGCTGCTGCGCCCGGCCGCCGGTGCGGCGCCCGTCACCAGCGTTGCCATCTCGTCCGACGGCGCCTGGTGCACCTTCATGGCGCCCGGCGCGTACTTGGCCAGCGTGGATGTCTCGCAGGAGGATCGGAGGGAGGGGATGCAGTGAGTTTGTTCAATTTGTGCATTATCGCGACCGAGTTCTGGTGTTCACAAACAGATGATAAATGCGATTATATGATTCATTGCTCCTAAAAACTTTTTTGTGATAATTCGCACACATTATCTTGTTCTTACATGTTACAACCCTCCGAATGTTAAGACTAAGAATAGGTAAACTAATGATCATATGGATAGTGAGACTTTTACCAACGTAATTTTATAATTTATAAATTGCCGTGATTTTTCAAGCATATTTATAATGCTTATTACTAAAAATATATAAATCAATTCACAATTAGACTAAGCTATGAACATGAGGGTACCTCTACCTATATATTGTAGTGGTTGGCGCATTTAGCTTCTGTGCTGGGTTCAATTTACATAGGTTTAAAATAATTTTATGAGTTAATTTTCACTCTAATTTTTATATAATTTTACCCTGGACTGGTATCCGAAGCTCAGTTACGATCAACTTCCATTCGCAAAATCAACAATGAAGATTACATCGCGTCTATGAATTGGCGTACAATGAAATTTCCTACCGCTACTAAAAAGTATTCCCAGCAGACAATGAGTGATATGGTATTTTTCACAATTCCTCACAAGTGAAAATACTGTTTTTGTATTGATTATTTAGATAGGAATACAAACTATGTGACATTTTCAGGTTCTTCCCGCTATCCCAGAAGGTGATGGTGGGGCACAGCCCCCTGGACGGGATCACATTCTCGCAGCTCAAGGCCACGCTGGCGGGCAGCGTGCGCTGCATGAAGGACGCGCAGCAGGCCGCCTGCCTCGCCGCGCCGGTCTCCCTGCGCGCGCTCGCTCCCGACGGCTCCTACACGGGGCAGCCCACCCAGCTCCAGCCCAAAGGTAACTACCTACCTTCTTTACTAATCTAGAAGGCATTATTATTATCTTTTTTTAACCTTTTAACTGCCAGCAGGTACATGTATGGCGGTACCCAGCACGCCGCGAATTTTACGATAAAAATAAAACCTTCTAAACATATCGTTATTGAAAGTGTAATAACGTTTATTTATAAAACTTACCAAATAAATGAAGAGCGCGCCAGTCGTGCAGTCATTTATCCATAATCATAAAATTAATTGTTCATGGTGCAGGGTTGTCACAAAATTTGTCATAGAAAATATTAAAACTAAATGATATGTCAAAAGTAATTGTTTATGTTAATTTAATAATAAAAGTATATATATATATATACACACACACACACACACACTATTATTTAAAAAAAAATTAAAAATCATCAGAATCGACACTAAAATCACTGTCATCAGATTCGGCAGTGACGGCAACTCGAAGATTATTGGACAACCCTGAGTGCCATTAGTTGTTCCGACGACAAAGCTCTCTTAAATTTACATTTAAAGTGGTAAAAAAAATTCTGTTTCAATTCTAAGTATAGAAAGATATTCTCAATAGATGTCACTATGCATTCAATATATTTGTACATTTTAAATAATTGATTTTCTTTACTAAAAGTTCATTTAAAACGGTACGTCTTAAGACGTAATTTTTGTATGATCGGCGCTCCGTTCACAGAAAATGATGCGTCTTAAGACGCTTTTGGCAGTTAACCGGTTAAATGGCATCACCCGCAAGTCATCTACATTTAGAGGCTTGTTTGCAGGTAGGATAGTAAGGATAGAGAAGGTAAATGTGAAAAATACAACACAATCACCCTGACCAATTGAAAATAAATAAATCAGGGGAATTCAACCCGCATCACCAGTTTCGCAGTCGAATGTCTATATAACTACGCCACAGCGCATGCCGTGGCGTAGTTGGATAGTTGGATATACGTTATATACATGAATGCATATACATAATTAATTCATTATATATAATTAATATAATCTGGATTTGGTGCAGTATCAAACTTTTATACTAAAATTGTTCATTTTGATTTAAAATCTTGCAGTTCCTATAATAACACTCCAATATATACATAACAACAAAAATGTATTTTTTCTGATATTTTCATTTCGTACTGAAACTTATCTGGGAGACAAGGATATACATATATTCGTTTTTAAATGTGTTTTCTACAAGATATTTTTGCAACTGAGACAATTTATGAAAGTTATCGAGATATAATTTTTTTCCTCCTAAATTGAATTTTTTTCTAGCACTTAAAATCATAAAATATAATTGTATCAGATATTTCTTTGGGTGTACATATACTTTATATATTATTTAGTGAGGAGTACTCCCAACCTGGTTTAGCCCTTTTTTTTCTTCTCACATTTTGGATAGTTTCTTTACCCTTTTGACATTCTGCTGAACACTTAATATATAGAATACAAGTTGCACCAGTATTCAGCAACATCTCGTTGCTGAACACTTGCGAGCATAATGAGGAATACACCAAAATAAAAATTTAGACAATATAATATCTACATCCATTAGTCAGTACTTTTGTATCACACCATCACGAACACAATCTTTGGGATCTTTCTGATTTGCTCTCTGTATCTCAGCAGATGGGAAATACACTTTCACTGAAATTCTTCCCGGGAGCTACGAGGTGTCGGTGCCTTCTGAAAGCATCTGTTGGTCCTCGGCCAAGCACAACGTCGTAGTGACTTCAGCAGAGGCTACAGTTCCAGACTTTGTTCATACGGGATATGCAGTGACATTCGCCATGTCGCACAAATCAGAAGTGAGTTTATTGAAATTTCCTATAAAAATTCTACATTTTTAAGCACTTAAATAATATGTAGAAAATCCTGTATTTTTTCTGATTCTTATCTTAATGAGGGTGATTTAACAGCTAGTAATAAGGATCTATCTAGTTCATGTTAACAGTGCAGAGTATGGGTATGCAACCCTCGAGTCTTCTAGCTATTACCAATATTCTTCTTTTCTTAACCTCTGTTCCTCCTTTGTTCCCTCACTGATACAGCAGTTATGTTGTTCGTCACCAGTATACTATGAATCTCCTATATCTAAGAATCTGCAGCGCATGCTAATCACCTTGCCTTCTTTGAATTGATAATAAAGTTGACACCGTATATGTATAGTATGGTCCTCCATCTACCATATGGGTTCCGAATGGAGTCAAAGAGGAAGAAATAATTTTACGTCTTTTTTTCAGATGCAATATACAACTGGCACCAGTATCGGTATAATGGATGTCCAGGCCGGTATATCCCAGCACTGCCTGCCCTCGGCCGGAGAGTATGTCTTCACCCCCAAGGGTTGCCACGTGTACGAGCCCTCCACTGTCACACACAACACGAGGGACTCCAATAAAGTAAGAGAAATCTTCTTCTCCATACATGTTGTCTCTCTAAGTGGAACTCCCCAGGATGCACTGCTGCTACAGATGGTGAATGGTTGACAGCGGTCCCCCGGGGCACTGAAATCCTCGGGGTTGGAAGAAGAGACACAAGGGGTTAATGGATGGATGGATAATGCTTATGGTCCGAGCAAAATTAGTCCCAAGAAGTATATCGTAGTCGTACAGGAGAAAGTGACCAACTACCAAATTGTAAAATGCTCAGGAGGGGCATTTAAGTCACTTTTGCTTGGCAAGAAAATAAACACCAATGCAGTTAGTCATTTTTAACAAGTCAATATATTAAACTTCCAAGTTTAAAATCCTTTGGGACTTTTTTCAGGGCAATATTAAGTTAGTAAGATATCAAATAGTCAATGATCACGTTTTTGTAAAACAATGCACTTGGTCACTTTCTCCAGTATGACAACGATATAATTTTTTTTTTAATTATCTGTAATACTGATATTTGTTACTAATAAAATTTTATATAAATAAATAATTTGATTTGGTAATATCGATCAGTTGAAAAACTTCTCACATTACATTTCTTCTTACTCAATATTACTTTTGACATAAAAAGAATATGTATTTTGTGGTAGTCTACAATAAAATATTACAGCAACAACAAAAATTCTTTTCTCAGATAGTTTATTTTACTAGAACTCATTTTATGCTGGATTAATAAAAACCTTTTTTATTGTTTCAGATGATTGTCATCAATGCCGTTTCACACTCGGTGGGCGTCACCGTGCTCTCCGACGTGGTGGTGGACGACCTGACCCTGCGCATCGGGAGGGAGGAGGGAGAGGTGGTGGGTCCCCTCAAGCCGCTTCCCCAGAACCAGGACGGCATGTTCGTCTTCCGGCACACCGTCATGCTGCCTCAGGTGACCTTTCATCTGTTAGCTTACTTGTTATAGACCAGGGATGGGGAACCTTTTTAGCCTGAGTGACAAAATTTTTGATATAATAATATGTTGCGTGCCACATGCCATGGAAATAAAAATACATGAAATGCTTGTGTCACTTCAGAGTTTTAATATAAACAATGCATTGAAAAAAATAATTAAGTAATTATTAATGGCAAAATAAAAGATGGCAATAAAAAAAAATATACATGGCTATTTAAATATGTTATTATACTTTTTAGTATAATATTTTATTTTTTTTCTTTCATTCGCGTGCCATACAAAATCGTCTCGCATGTCATAGGTTCGCCATCCATGTTATAGATCATTGCGATTAATACTCGATTAATTGATGCCCCCCCAGGGTGCCACGGTGTTAGTGACCCCCATGTCGGGGCAGCTCCTGTTCAGCCCGTCGGGGGGCCACTACCTGGGCGGAGCCCCCGGGGGACACTGCGTGGAGTCGGGACTGCAGTTCATAGCGGCGCAGGGAATCGTGCTATCCGGAAAAGTAGACCCTCCCATTGGTGGAGTGGTCATCACTCTCACTGGAGGTAAGTAGAGATGAGATAATCTTATGAAGGGAGGAGGGGAGTCAATTAATTACCTTTAGTAAGAGTGTCGGCTGACTTAATAAAAAGTTGTCTAGAGTGAGATTTGTTGTTGCTAGTCTGAAGATATTGAATTTTTTTATCATGGTTCCTTCAGTTTAGTTAGTTTTCTTGTTAATGAATTGAACCGGACTATTTTTTTTTCTTTTTCCTAAATATATTTGAAAAAGTGAGGTTACAAAGTGAGATTTAATGTATATGTATATTTTTTCAATAATTACATATTTAGTTACACATTATTGAAGTGTATTTTTACTTTTTAGACATTAGATTATTTGTTTTGTACATTATTTTAAGTTATGTTATTTCATGAATGAATAAACCTTCTGATAAGCCAGTCTCGCGATTAGTATTAGTTTTTCTATTGAAATATTATTCTGCAAATTATCAATTGCTTAAAGATGATATTAGAAAATTGCTATGAAAGTAGAAAAATTGCAGAAACTTTTCTTTTTGGCTTAATGTTTTATTTAATTACTGTTTTAGGAGAAACGGAGGAAGTTCAGACTACGGGTGAAGACGGCAAGTACCATTTTGGTCCTCTGGACGCTTCGTACACGTACACGCTCGCTGCTGAGAAGGAGTCCTATGTGATGATGGGACCCGACAACAGGGGCATCTTCCAAGCGCAGAAACTGGCTGAGATCATTGTCAATATTGTGGACTCCACTACAAACCAACCGCTTCAGGTACATATACAAATATTAGCTCGTAAGTAGAGTAATTCAGACTGTCAATTATGTAAATAAAAGAGTACAAATTTTCAATGATTTCTCAACATGGATGAAGTCTACTGAGAAAAGAATATGAATTTAGTTATAAATACGGTTTACGTCTTCTTCATCTCTGCTGGATTAACTCCTCTTGGGAATTATATACAACAAATTTTAAAATTATTATTATTTAGTTTTTTGTTTATTATTTTTTTATTAATTATTTTAGTACTATGTAGTTATTACTATGTTGTACTATTTAGTACTATATTGCCATCCTCCGTAGTGTAATGGTCAGCACGCTCGGCTACCGTTCCGGAGGTCCCGGGTTCGATTCCCAAGGGGGGTAAAATAAATATAAGTGATTTTTTCACTGTCATATTTATTCAATATTACCCTGGACTGGTACCTGAAGCGGAGGGCTGATCACCTTTCCTTCATGTGTAAACGATCAAGATAACACTGCGTTTATATGACGCAGTGCCCTATGCACCATTGGGGTGCGGATAAGGGTTTTATTTATTTATTATATATGTAGTTATTAATATATTTTAATACTATGTAGTTGTAAACAAAATATGTCAATGATTGTGCCCACCACTTGGTCAAGCTGAAATAAAATTAGATAAATATGCCTAAAAAAAACTATAACCTTTTACACTTTTGGTTTTGCCTTTCCAGAGTGCCCTGGTGTCTGTGTCCGGGGGCTCCTCATATCGGCGCAACCTCGCCACGGGTCCCGAGGGCCGCCTCACCTTCCCCTCCCTCGCCCCCGGAGAGTACTATCTCAAGCCCCTCATGAAAGAGTACAAGTTCTCCCCGCCGCACCGCATCATCACTGTCATGGAGGGCGAGACCTACACCGTCACTCTCAGGTCAGTTCGACACCAGAAAAGCGACAAATTACACCGTACATACACTGACATATACACACCATACACACACTGTCATATATTAATGCACATAATGTGCATTACCTTGTCTGATCTGAAATCTTTGTAAGATTTTATGTTTTGTACTGACATTTTTGGTGGAACTGCATTTTATAGAATAAAATAACTTTGTAATTTTCCACGTGAATTAGGTTACACGAAATCCGGTTGCTGGTCAAATAAAACTCATGTGGAAAAAATTAAATAGTTGTTATTTTATTCTATGAAATCTTTGAATTACCTTATGTCCAAGTGACTCTGAAATCTAGCTACGGCTTATGCAACACCGCTTATCATGTCCCTACTCAGGCTTCAACTTTATAAGTTTCATAGCCTATGCCTACTCGTGAGCGGATTTACTTTTTATGTTTAAAGTTACCATAATTTCATGTAATTCATGAGTTAAAATTCTAGGCAAAAACACTTGCTGAAATCTTTGTATTGTCAAAGCAAGATAACCGACAATTACAGTTGAAATTCCTTCCTACCGACACATATGCATACACAAAACATTCTTACTACACAACATTCAATAAAGCCGTTTGATTGCTTCCTGCCAAGGCGAGAATCTGACAGTTGTTGTTTTCAGCGGTGTGCGTGTGGCGTGCTCGGGCGTGGGGCATGTGGTGTCGCTGGGCGGGGGTGGCGTGGGCGGCGTGAGCGTGGTGGCGGAGGCGCTGGCGGGGCAGGAGGCGCGCTGTGCGGCGGAGGAGGGCGTGGCGGAGCGCGAGGAGGGCGCCTTCCGGGTGCGCGGCCTGCTGCGCGGCTGCTCCTACCGCCTGCGCATCAAGTCCCCTCGCGAGGCCGGCATCACGCGGGTCATACCCGACTACATCGAGCTCAACGTGAGTCCGAAACACATGTCCTTTATTATTATTCAGTTGTGGAGGTCCTCACCAAAACCTTACATTTCCATTATAAATGATTTTAATTAATCAGGAATTCTAGCTTGTAAAATTGTTACGTTTTGGTGCAATTTAATGATTTCATATTGGTTTAACACTGGATTGGTCACGTTTTGTCGCAACTTTAATTAAGATTTTGATAGAATACTGTAAACAGAACAGATTTGCATTTAAAGGATTTTTTTGTGCAGTACATATTGGAAATGTTACTTTTTGGTGAGGACCTCCGCAGTTGTACGTAGTTTGGCTGCCTTTGCTTATTCCCAGGGAAGTCAAAATATATTTCGGTGATTTTTCACTGGAATATTTATTTTCACCCTGGACTGATCACCAATCAAAATAACACCTGGAAATGTAGTACGGATCAAAATAACAGTACGTCAATATGATAAAGTGCCATATACCACATGGGGTGTGGATAGGGGGTTAGAAAAACGCATTTTTTTAATAAATAATTATACTTCCAGGTTAAATCAGAGGCAGAAGACATCGAAGGATTGAAATTTGTCGCGATCCAGCCTCTGATAGTGACAGACGTCACGGTCCTCGTGTACGCCTCCAAGATAGAGCACTACAAGACGCTGAAGCTGCGTCTGGCGGCGGAGGTGGAGCCCACGTCCAGCGTGTTCACGGCCAAGCTGGACGCCTCGGGCTACGCGCCCGGCACCAACGCGGGCCTGCTGCTCACCCTGCCGCGCCTGCCTGCCGACAACCGCACCTACCTGCTGCAGCTGGACTCCACCCTGTCCAAGAACACCCACACCTACACCTTGGAGCCGGTCTACTTCAACACTGACGGAAAGTTTAAACATCTTCAACTCAGATTTGAACCCAAGGTTAGTTATTTTTTTGGCAACATAGTCATGATATCAAAGTTTTATTAAAACTTGATAAGGATGAATGGTTAGCATAAGATAAAACTGAAGCGGATGTTAAAAATCATTATTCCTCATCAATCATTAACTCTACCAAGCTGTTTAGCAGTTTCTAGTCGGACATGAGAAGGGAGACCGGTCCTATCCCTGTTACATATAATAAATTAATATTGTTTTAGAGAACTAACTAAAGTCACAAAGCTCAGAAATGTCCTCCAAAAATTACTATTTTTGCTTCTATTACTTTCACATTATATTTTTTTTAGCCGTTAGATAAATGATTGGTGCAGTAGAAGCTTTAAAAATTCCAATTTTGTCATAATTTCAAATATATGTATTACAAAATTCTGATAATGATTTTTTTTACAAAATTTTTTATAATTCTAAAAAGTCATATTACTATAAAATATTGAAATTCTCAAGAGAATAGTACGCACCTGCACTAGCTAGTGTACACTTATACAAGTACACTTGTTAAAGTTAAACATTTAAACAGTAAGTAAACCTTTGTCCCTTCATTTTCTAACTGTTGGGCTTTTAAGTTTTAAGTTAAAATTAATTTTGGCGCCACAACTCGGATTCAATTCTAAACCCGATGATATCGGTTGCAGGTGAAGGCTTCTGAACAAGATTTGAATCAGCCTTCGATTCTCATCCTCCCCTTCCTCGGCCTGCTGGTCATGGCGTTCTTCAACAAGGAGAAGGTCCTGGACATCCTGTCGGGACTTGCGGGGACCATCTCGGAGAAGGTGGCGTCGGCGGCCGCCTCCAGCAAGCAGAACAGCGCCAAGAACGTGCAGAACGTCCTGGACGACAGCCAAATTGACCAGCTGGTCCAAAACATTAATGCTGTCAAGAAACGACCAAAATTGAGAAAAGTCTGAACAGTTAGCGAATCTAGAGTGTGTAAAATATAATCTATTTGATAGTGTAGCTGAAATCATGAATGGGTGAATGTCTATTTTGTACTTTCAAACATTCAATTTGTTTTTCATGTAATTTTTATTTTATTTCATATTTATTTTATAATTTTTGTGGTTGAACAAATTATGGCTGAGGAATTTGGCAGTTTAATGTTATACTTATTTATTTTTGTCATATATTTTTTTTATATTGTCTGTTTATTTTTGAACACATAGTATGTCTTTTTTCATAGAATTTGACGCTCTTAAAAGTCTTTGTAAATTGTGAGACCATTTTCTTATCCTCTTTTTTTCTGTTAACCTCTGATGCGAATAACTGGTAGTGACCAGTATTAACAGTCCCCAATTATCAAGATTTCCGTATGCTCATGTGAGCCTTCCAACTTAGCCAATTAGCTTGCATTAGTAAAGTAAATATGTAGATTGTACTCGGTGGCAATCAAGACATTGAATTCTCTTTTTTTTGGAACAGTCGAGTCACATAATTTTCATACTTAATTAATGATTCTTAACTTATTATATAATAATAAGTATTCAATTTAAATTCACTTCAAAATATATGTGAACATAATTTAGTAATTATTTTAGAAATCAAAAATATATGTATAAAAGTCATTTGTGCTCAGATGTAGTAGGGAGAGTCATCACAGTTGGAGAACATGAGCGTTTGTGCTCATACTCTTGTGCCCTTACAATAATTACTCCAATACATTCCTGCCTATTTTTGGTTGTTGTTCCCCCAAAGTATAATTTATTTATAAAATGAATGATTGTTTTCTTATTCATTAATTGATTTTTATTTAAGCAATATGTCGTTATTTTAATTGTGTATGTAATTTAATTTTGATTAAAAACTTGTTACCGAAAATTGTTGTTATTTCTCTTTCTATCATTAGTATTTCCTGCAACCAATCTGGAACTTGGATGGTAGAACAACTACTGTAGTGCACAGATGGTCAGTAAAAAAGTTACTTTCTTTAAAACAATTTATTACTTTTGGTTTTTTAAACATAAAAAATCTTAAATTTACACAATAAATAATATTCTAGGTTTCTTAAAAATAAATAATACATATGTATTTATACCCTGTTCCATTTTTAAAAAAAATGCGAACCGCGTATTTTATATGTTCAATGGAGTGACGTAAAATGCATACGTGTAAATGCGGCTATTATCCAGTCCCAGAAGTGTCTATTCACGCATGCATTTGTGGCATATTTACATACATGTATTTAGCATGTCATTTTGACTACATGCAAGCACTTGAAGGTTTTTTAACCACCCTACCTTCAAGTTATTTTCAGGCATATTTTTTATAAACAAGCAAGAAAATCACATATAATATTGTCAGGTATGAAACCTGACAAAAATTTGTCAGTGTATTCATTAATTTTGGAACAGATATCTGTGATATTGGTAGGTCATACGGGTTAGCGCTGAATGATGAAGAAAAACCGCACGTATCACGTACGTTCGTATGTGTAGGGCGGTCAATACCCACTGCTGGAGTCATATGTTTGTGAGCTTCCGTCAAATGTTGTTTCATATTCTGTGCTGTAAGAGCCGCTCTCGTAGCTGTTAAACTGTCTCTCGGTTAGTTTAGTAACAGAGGGCGACTCCACGTGTTTGCTGTCATCGTGTTTCTCTTCTGTCTTTATTTTCTGTCCATTTCTAATACAAGGGTACGTGGTGGCGCATTCTGGAAACTTTCTATTTACATGGTCCCAGTACTGAGCTAATCCGTCCTTTCTGAAAGTATAAGCAATATTAACCTTTTAACAACCACAATTTCCTTAATTTTCGTATTTTCACATATCGCTCACTTTTTTCAGGAACGTCATAAATAAAAAAATCATCAATTTTCAATTGTGCATGTTTTCGGAATGCCCAGAAAATGTACTATATCCCAGCAAAAGCGGCATATTTTAAACTTAATATTTACCCGCTACAGGGCAGAAAGTGTTGTTTTTGCATTTTGAAGACAAGGTATTGTTTAATTATTTTTTAAAAAATACTAAATATTTTTCAAATGGAGAAAAAACCTTCAGGTTTTATCTAAAAAGATCTGTTGTACAGTAAAAAGTTCAATAAGTGGCTTGATATTTATTTTTAATACATTGTATTATGTTTTTAAACTTTAAAAACGTTCTCCTGAAAAATCAGGTTTTTTGATTTATGACATTCTTGAAAGGAGTGAGCGATATGACTTTTCCGAGCGATAACCAGAGATATTCTCCTTCTTTCTTCCGAGTCTTATATGCACCCTAGTGTTGTATTGGTCACCATACGGAATCGGCACAATGTTAACTGGATTGCAATTATATGAAGGAAGGGCAGTCAGTCCTGTACTCTAGATTCGTGTAAGTTGAAATACATAACTGCTTTATGGGAGAGGAATAATTGGCGAGGAAAGGATAATAGCATGCAACAACTTTAAAATAATATTCTGCTAATTTTAAGTCTCTTGAGAAGACATGAATGAATTAACAAAAGTATTAAATAATATTTTTTGATAAAAGAAATTGCAGCGTGTCTGGCACTAACAGGTCAATATCGGATGAAATACTATATATATATATATTTTTTATTACCATATTGTTGTGCATGTAATTTAATAAATTATTTACTTACCTAATGAAGTACAACTGGAATGTATGGAAGGGGCTCAGTTTGGCTCTCGCATGTAACTGACAAGCTAGTTGCATCTTACAATTGTCATTTTCTTCCTCCACACTGAAAAAATATTATAAATCAAATTACTGAAAAAAAAAAGGAATAAAATTCATTCATTCAAACCCTTATTCGCACCTGAAGGTGCATAGGGGACTGCATCATATAAATGCAGTTTTATGTTGATGTTAACACATGAAGAAAAGGTGATCAGCCCTCCGCTTCAGGTACGAGGGTAACACTGAATAAATGTTTGAGTGAAAAAATCACTTAAATTTATTGGACCCACCCCTGGGAATCGAACCGGGACCTCCAGAATGGTAGCCGAGCGTGCTGACCATTACACTATGGAGGTGGAGAATAAAATTAATGCGTCTCATATATGTAGTTGCAAAAATCCATTTCCATAATTAAATTTATATTTTTAATTAAATTTTTTACTTAGTAAATACCACTATTTCTTAAAATCTACTGTGACATGTGTTTCGATGCATTCCGCATTATTTTCAAACACCGTATGATGTGGAATGCATCAAAGCACGTGTCATAGTAGATTTTAAGAAATAGTGGTATTTACTAAGTAAAAAATTTAATTAAAAATGGATAGGTTTTACCACAAAGTGACTGCCGAATCAATAAATGAAAATAAAATTTATATTCTACACTACTTAAATTCATTCTATCTAAATTCATTTCGCCAGAAAAATTACATAAAAATCATTATATGTTAAATGCACAAGAAGACATGTTGTGCATTAAACATATATAATCAAATAAATCGGTCAAATAAAATAAAAGTGGAAAAAACTTAACAGTTGTTTTATATAAAATGCAAACCAGTACAAAACTGAAATCTAATGAGTTTGTGATTAAAATATTTATTTCAAGTACCTTCTAGCTATCCTTGTCAAAGATTTTGTTTTCATCTCGGCGTTTAGCTGCTGTTGCAAATGTTTTTTTCTTCTTTCCTTGATTTCTTTGGCTGAATATCCTTCCTCGGACCCTTCCAACGCCCGGCCTCCCGTGTAGACTTGTCTCCTGTACGTCTTGCGGTGATAGTCGTGGTGGACGTCTTGGTATTCGTGGTGGTCCTCGGGTCCTGTGTAGTCATATTCATGAGAATTGTACGCATGGGGGATGGGCGTCACGGATTCTATGGCCAAGATGCCCTTTATTTTAGCTAACATGTGAACCATGGCCATGACCATGGTCACAAACGACATGGCGAGGAGGATCTTTATGATCACTAGGACTGCGACTGCCCCGTAAGCAAACTGGACTGTAAAAGAAGAGGAAAGTGGCTTAGAGATTAGCAGACCTATTGAGAAAAAAATTATTTCCTTTATAATTGAATGCAGTATTTTGAAAACTTTATGATTAATATTCTTATTTTTATTTTTTTTTATATTTATATATTTAAAAAAATAACTTTTATCATTATTTTTATTCAACTTTTTATTTTTACTAGTGTCTCAACCCCCTTAAAGCCTCCATTTTTTATTGTTTTTTTTATTACATTGTATTACTTTTTTTACATTTTAATATTATTTTGCTGAGATCAGCATACCACCAAGCCACCTTGTCGGCGCAAACATTTTTTTTCGATTCTCCGCAGGGGTAGCCAGAGAGAATAGTGTTCTACATCACTCTGTCTTTGCGAACAATCTTCACCTCTTCCACATTCATGTATCGGAGGCACTAATGATAATACATTATGGGATTCTTCAATGTATTTATTGTATTGAGGCGTCAATGTTTTTTGCATTTTCTTGAGCGTACATGTGATTAAAAAATATATCGCCATAAAATAAATTAAAAGAGTAATTTAAGAAAAAAGTTGTATTTTTTTTCGCAATTTGGGATTTACCATTGAATTCTTGGGTAGGAATTAAACAATATTTTTTTTAAATACTATAAAATAAAAATAAAAACTTACCCATAAGTGCTACATAAGGAATTTTATGGTAAAATGGAAATATTCTGGGCAGTACTTCATTATTTTCCACTTGTTCCGCTTGTACTGTAGAAATTATAAATAAAAACACCAAGAAGACCTCAGCAAAAGGATAATACATTATTGATTAAATATATTTATAAATTTTTGTTCATATAAACTTGGAACCATTACGCTAACTGCGCGCGGTTCAAGGAAGTCTTTCTTATAAATGTTAGAACTGGTTAGAACCCTCTCCTCGCGACGAGATTCGTGAGCCCAAATGGGTGCTAAATAGTCGGTAATTGTAATAATTCACGTACGTCTGCAAACTTGACCTCTTGTTTAATTTTTCTCTGAACAAATCTGCGCCTGTGAGCGATAATTGAATTAGCACAAAAGTTAAATTCGGTAAGAAAAGATCGAATGCATTGAAAATTGTTTCTGGATCTAACTTTGAATCTCACGACGTTAGAAGGATTCTATTTAGATGTACAATGCCAAAAATCATCTAATAATCAATATTCGTGCTTATACTTTGGCAGGTCATGTTTATGTCAAGACAATATTATTATTGTCGAAATCTGTAAAGCAATAAATAAAATACTTTTGCAATACCACTTTTAGTTTATTAATGTTAACACGACCAGTTTTGAGAATTAAAAATGTTCTTATCAATAGGTAAAAATATAAACGGTTTGTTACAAAATACAAACGCAAAAGTGGTCTTAACAAGTATTTTATTTTTATATTTAAATCGTGTTTTTTCCACAAAGTCGATAAATAATGCAACGAAAACGAACAATTTGTAACGTCATCGAATATGGCGTCATTAGTTGTTCGACTTTAAAATTGAAAATTTTGAGACTAAGTAATAATTTTATATGTTATATGATTTATTGATTTGACATTAACTTAATGGAATAACACGAGGATTTAAATACAATATAAAACACTCTACCATATCACTTTTTTGTATTTTCATCTGTTGATGAGAACGTTTGTAATTCTCGAAACAAGTCGTGTTTTCATTAATAAATTCAAAAGTGGTCTTATACAAGATTTTACTTTTTATATTTAAATTAATAAAGTTGTCAACTTGTGATATGAATAAAAATTATAACACAAAGTATTGATTATTTTTACAATTCCTTTTATATGTAAAATATGTTAAATCCTTACAAGGTAAAAATAGCCCACTATTATTAGATCACGGGTTGGCAACTTTTTGGGCTTTGGGGGTAATTTATTTGGGAATCTTGAAAGGCGCAAATTTAAAACATATTCAAAACCTGCCTACATCTGTAGATTTTTACCGCCACTGCGTCGGATCGACGCAGTGTCCTATGCACCATTCGATTGCGGGTTGCGTAAGAAGAACATAAATCATGTTTATTGCTTAAACTGTAGTATGTTCATTATTTTATTGTAGTAATTATTCACACAAAAGTCACTGGGAGACTTAACCCACGATTCGGTAATGACAACCAAGTGTTTTTTTAGAATTTTTTTAATTGTTTTCAGTTCAAATTAAATTATATTATAGTTAAGTAACCAAGGGATTCATTGAAAGTTATAATAATGTAATATTTTTTTTAGTATGGTTCCATTCTTCCCTACTTGTACCACACAGTCAGGGGAGAATGGAATCATTACGTTTTCCCACTTTTATTATTATAGCCGATTGAAAGCCGAATCCATATGTGCAACAAAGGCGATAAAGATTTTTTTTACAAAGGTTAATCTTCTTTTCTATCTTTGATGATTATCAGCCACTGGGGATGGTGATCTTTCTGGAGGCGAATGACCTCTCTCCATCTGGATCAATCTTCTGGGGTTCTTCTTGACCCACTTGATTCTTGCTGTTTATAACATTGTTCACAATGATATCTGTGTACAAGATTAGATTTATTTCGATTTCCAATAAATATTATTTGTTTAAAATATTGTTTATCTTTTCCGTGTATCTGTTTAAAACGACCAATCAATCATCAAACTTAGTAGCTTAATTGGTATAATAAAATTACATAATTTTGTCATTCTAGTCATTCAAATGACACGTTCATTTTGCGTGACAGATATTATTTCGCAAACTCACTGTTAAATATTAGAGAGATTTTTCTTTTTTAACGATCGATATTACAGTTTTCATAATATATACTCGTATACTATCGTTAAATACTACTATACATGTATATGTATAGGTATTCCGTCCCTAAATCAAGATCACTACTTTTATACGATGCAGTGATCTATGCATCATTGTTCTCGGAAAAGGGCCAGTAATATAAGGTCAACAGGTTTAACATTTTTTTAAAAGCACGCGTGTTCGGCGAACAACCGCTGATAAAAATATTATTAAAGGGTTTTTTATGCTTGTGTCTTTATTTTTTAAAAATAAAATAAAATCAATACAGTTAAATGTCTTATTTCAAGTTCAAAGACCTCGTTGTCCTTGAAATATAAAATTACCCGCCGACGTGTTGGTAGTTGACATCCAAAAGTGAAAATTGCTGTCGTGATTCGTTGATTATCACAAAATGAGGCCAGGAAATGGAACACTTTTCCGAGTAAAAGTGTCCGTTTTTGACGAAGAAAGTAACAAACGTACAAACGTGAAGATCACGAATGTATCCAAGACAAAAACACACATCTAGTAAATAAGGAAGGTACCTATATTATGGTAGTGATGAGAAATATATAAAAGCATAGAATAGGCACATACAAATAAAATATTATTCTCCACAACAGATTTTTTAGTAATTATTGTTCAAAGAATAGTGAAATCTGTTGATATTTAAAATGGAGGTGTTCTTGAACTATTTAAGTCATGTTTTCAAGGAAAACAATCTACGAAATCTACATTTCTGTATTTGCTTTCAGATACAAGCTATGAAACTGCTAATAGATAGTTCAACATTACAGTGTTCCAAGATTAATTATACTTAAATGAAAATGTTTTTTTTTACGTCAAATTTCTTTGCTCACAGGAGTATTTCTCAGCCCGCATCCGGCGCCATCTTGTCATCATCTCAAGTGTCAAAATTAAACCTAAAAATCATTATTCTTTATTTTAAAGTAATTTCAAGATCCATAACTCCTGACTGCGTTTTGTTTGCTTATCCTTTCATTGATAGTTTACACCAATCGTTTTCCAATAGTTCATTTTTCTATAAATGAGGCATCCTTTCTCTTCTACCACTTCTTCCTATTTATCCATCACATCGGGATTTTTTTGAGTGAGAATTATGTTTTCACTTTCATTTTCGTTATCATATTTTTAGGGTACAATTCGTCCTTTACACGATAGATTTATCTTTAAAACAATTCGTGATATCCTAAATTCAAAAGAACATGAGAAATTTGCTCAAATTTATGACATTCTATTCTGGAGAATGGGAAATTTTGGATGATATAGTGCGAGAAATGCACTAATGCTCCGTTGTGAAAATAATTCGCAAGAACAAATTTCCAACTCATGACGATGAAACAACCATACGATAAAAACAATCCTTATGCTCGATTTATGCATAATTTAAGTCAAGCCTTAAATTTTTGAGTTTGGGTAAATAATTTCCTCCAAAGTCCCCACCTCTGCAGAGGTCACCCCAGGGCTCTGGGGTGACCGTTTCTCTCCATTCCCTAAAATGTGTTCCTGATCGTGTTTCTTTGTTTTTCATAAAAATGGCCAACCATTTTTCTTCTAGCTCTAAAGCTAGAAGAAAATAGTTGATTTGAGAAATAATATTCATTAAAGTATCCACAAAATTAGAGATTAAAAAAAAAATACTCAACCCATATGAAAATAACGTGTGTAATCTTAATATATATATAGCTCGCGGCGTATTGTGAGTTCTAAGTGTTTTAAAATTTCTGTATGATAAAAATAAATGTATTAATTAATTTATCAATATATAATATTATGAAATATTTCCTTATGAGACAAACCCATATTCCTAATCACATATCGATTACACCAGAAACAAGGATCAGTACTGATAAAAAATGGGCGGATTATTATCAAACGTATTACGATAAATTATTTTGACAAAATACCATAAAAAGAATGATTAAAATTTTTTATGAAATATGTATGATTAATGAGATTATTAAATTATGATATCTTTTAATTGTTATTTGTTGATATTCGCACGAGGTATGGTAATGTTAATTGGAGATCTTTTTCGAGATTTTGAAAAGATCGTTATAAAAAATACTCTTTTGTTCGGCGTACATTCTCTGTTATATAAAAGATGTTAAAGGTAATTTGTAATATAAGGAAAAAGCGTAAAAAAACGGACCACGCAATATCAATCTATCAAAGTAGGTACCTACCTTAATTTGATAAATTTTTAGCTAGGTATCGCGTACGTTTAAAATTTTCGGAGAATAAACTGATAAAAAAAAAAAGTTCATATAATTAATTGTAAAAAAATAATGAAAACACGCGAGGGCGTAGCAGACAGAATCAGACTTATATCCGCTACCATACTTTGATATGCGATTGAAAACCAATTGTTGACAAACAAAATTATTGACTTATTTTGTAATCAATATCAATAAAAATTATTTTATTAGTGGGACCTAGCAACAAGACTAATAGTATTTTTAAAGAAATAACTAAGAAAAATTAATGAAGTTTTTATTCGCATGGCTTATCAGTCATCAGATTTACCTACTCAGGCCATTATTTTATCTTCTTCTCACAATCAAACAATATCATAGTGTATTAAAAAATATTATACTAAATAAAATATATTTTTATCGTCGTTCCGACGCGGTGCCCTATGCACCACTTGGACGAAAACAGGGGTAAGAATAAGCTTTACTGAATCAAAATGATTGAAATGAAACTAATTTGTTGTTTATGATAATTTGATATGAAAAAGATTGGGGAAGGAAAATCGAAAAAAATCGTACAAAATAAGTATAAGTTACTTTTCGCCCTGATATTTATTACCCTGATGCACAGAGCTGTTGATTTTTCCTTCAATGATCAAGATAACAACACTGTTTATTTAAGATGCAGTACCCCATGCACCATTGGCTGCGGATAAGGATTAGAAGAATAAATTTCAGTGAGAGAATGAAATAAACATTCCGCATTGCTGATACAACTGTTTTTCCGATAAATAATATTTTGAAAATATCAGACAATCAATTGAAGTTGATTAAAAACAATGATTATATGTCATTCAAATTAAGTAATATCGGTAATTAGTCCGTATCACACAGGATATATCACATAGGATAGGAGTAATAATATTTTGATTAAGATCAACGCCATTTGTATAAATATAGTAAAAAATTGTAAATAATATGTGTCAGAGTTGGGTGAATAGTGGAGGGCAGTCATGGGTTTCCGATGCTTGTTCTTCATCAGTGCACTCTTTGTAAGGTAATTGTAAATCATTAATGTTAATAAATAAGTTCACCTAACAAAGTGTTTTAACAAACAATTGTCAAACATAAGGTGCTGCAATTTAAAATTATTACCCAGGAATTTATGCATACTTTATTTATTTCATTAATTGATTCGGCAGTCACTTTGTGGAAATATCTATCCTTTTTATATTAAGATTTTACTCGGTAAATACCAATATTTATGAAATTCTTAAAATGGCGCAGAATGCATAGATATTAAGAAATTATGGTATTTTCCAAGTAAAACTTAAATTACAAATGTTTTATTTAATTGATTCAAAGAGATTTAAAATTATTTTTTATTGAAGCAAAGATATGGCTCAAATTAAAGTGATTTTTTTGATAATTGTTTTTACAGTGCATATGCTCAAAGCAATGAAACTCACCGCAAGTTTCCCGATGGTTTTCTGTTTGGAGCGGCTACAGCTTCATACCAAGTAGAAGGAGCATGGAATGTTTCCGGTAAGAGATACTTAGGAAAACTAATTTTATAAAGATTTTCCTAATTCTGTTTTGCCTATTAAAATTGTATGAAATCACAGCGCTGAAATTTCTTTAATTTTTCAGACAAAGGCGAAAACATCTGGGATCATCTAACTCACAACTCAGACCTTGTGTGGGACGGTAGTTCGGGAGACATCGCATGCGACTCTTACAATCAGTACCCCAGGGATATAGAAATGCTAAAGGAACTCGGCGTCGACTACTACCGTTTATCCATCTCCTGGTCTAGAATCCTCCCGACAGGATTCAGTAACAAAATCAGCGCGGACGGAATTGCCTACTATAACAACCTCATAAACATGCTCCTCGCAAACGGCCTGAAGCCGTTTGTGACTCTGTATCATTGGGACTTGCCACAGGTGTTCCAAGACATCGGCGGATGGCCCAACGCGATGATTGAACAGTACTACGCAGACTTCGCGAGAGTCGCGTTCGAAGCCTTCGGAGACAGAGTTCAAGATTGGTTGACCTTCAATGAACCATTTGAAATTTGCCAATCAGGGTATGGATGGAATGCCAAAGCACCTGCTCTGAATTTCCAAGGTGTCGCTAACTATTTGTGTGGACACACACTTCTCAAGGCTCATGCGAGAGTTTATCACATGTACGATCAAGAATTCAGACCTACACAAAAAGGTATGTTAAAGAAAGGTATAAAAATTGGTTGTTATTGCATCTTTATGTATAGATATTAGTTTTAATGCGCATTTCTCTTCAGGACGAGTCGGTCTTACTTTGAATGCCGGATGGAAAGAACCTGAAAACCCTGAGTCTGCGGATGATCTTCTAGCTTCTGACATGGCTTTGCAGTTCTCTGTAAGTACCGAATGCGAAAAGAGGACTTAATTTTTCCCTTTCAATTCTAATGGTCAAATATGGTGGTAATTTTTAGTGAGCATGTTTGATATATTAGTAAATTAATGATTTCATTATGAATTTTGACACTTGGTTATTGTTTTCAGCTGGGGTGGTTTGCTCATCCAATTTTCTCCACCGAAGGAGACTATCCGGCTATCATGAAGGAAAGAGTAGCTAACCGCAGCAGAGAACAAGGTCTCAGTTTTTCCCGTCTTCCTTCCTTTACTCCGGAAGAGGTAGCTTACATCAGGGGAACATATGACTTCTTCGGATTAAACCACTACACCTCATCCATGGCTAAGCTTGCCGACGCTAGCAATCAGTTCCCGATTCCCTCATTGTGGGATGATGAAGGAGTATTTGAATACCAAAAAGAGGAATGGCCACCATCACCCATTGCAGAGTGGTTTAAGGTAAAATTTGCAAGTCCTGATAGTACATCTGAGTATATCTTGTAACCATTTGAAATGAATCTCATTGATTTTTCTTGAACTCTTGCTTATCATCTCGGTTTTTTACATCACAGGTAGTCCCATGGGGTTTCAGGAAGTTGCTTATCTGGATGAAAGATAACTACAATAATCCTGAAATCATCATCTGCGAGAACGGCTACACTGATCTTGGAGGCAAAGAAGATCATGACAGAGTTAATTACTACCATGAATATATGAACGCCATGTTGGATGCTATGGATCAAGGTGTCAATGTGTCAGCGTACACCGCTTGGAGTTTATTAGATAACTTTGAATGGCTCTCTGGATATGTGTAAGTAAATTTTTTTAATAAATATACTTTTTTAAAATATGGAGGGCCTTCAAACCCTTTTCGATCACTAAATCAAGAATAAAAAGATGAAGAAATCAACTCTCGTTTCTTCCATTGGTTTCATTAAATATGTACCTATCTGTCAAACGGTGATGGTAAAATTAAAGAAATTCTGTTACTCACGAGTCATATACATTTTGTAATCCGGATGCAGAACTTATCCTAAGTTGTATACTCGTATAAGTGAATTTTATTTATATTCATGAAAGTTCTTTACTGAAATAAATAGATTTTCAAAAATCATAAATCTAAATATTTAAAATAAAATACTGCTAACTGATTCAGACAACACACTTGTCACAAAATTTGCTTACATCCACATAGGATAGTTCTGCATTCAGGTGACAGTATGTACATATTCACAAAATATATTTATGTTGTATTTCATTCATTACAGTACAGTGTTTTTTTATGGTGGGAACTGACTGGAGCCATTTCATCGTAACGTAACACGTTACGATGCGAACATTTGTATGGTCAGTACAGCGAGCCGAGCGCTCCATCCATAGTCGGAGCACTTGCCGCGAGCGACGTTACAATGTTACATTACAACAAAATGCTCCAGTCAGTCCCCACCTTTAGAGATACAAGTTAACCTGATCCTATTCTTTACTTTCTTGTTTTCATCAGTTTACAATATCAACAAACTTATTATTTAATTGATCATACTGCAACTCTTATAATTTATGTTCCTTATTCTTACACACAAACTATAATTTATACATTGTCACTAATTTTAAACAGCTTATAAGACATAAACCGTGTCCACTATTACTAGTCTGTTTTTAGTTGGCTGAAAAATATTGCTTCATAGTAATAAGCTTGTTCTATCCAGTTTCATGCATGTTCTTTAAAGTTTCATTAATTATTAAATTATTTCTATCCTTTTCAGTGAGAAGTTTGGACTTTATGACGTGGACTTCAATGACCCAAGAAGACCAAGAACACCCAAACTCTCCGCCAAGTTCTACCATGACGTTGTGACATCCAAATATATCCCGAGGGTTTAAATGCAATTCACCTCGATAAAATGGTTCAAAATTTGTAAATAGTAACAATATTATTATAATTTATTTTTTATATATTTTTTTAATAAATTATTTAATATCTACTGTAATTTACATGGATTTTATTTAATAAACTAGCTGTACCCAACTACGTGTTGTTTCCGCTTTGTATGGTTGAATGAAAAAAAAGAAAAGATCATATAAAAGTATGTGCATATTTGAATACAATACCCTTTTTTAGGCTAAAGGTTCTGAGGTGAAATTAAGATCTAAAGTTTCTCTACATTAAAAAAATCATTGATTGAAATATATTCATCGAATAATACAGTCAGGAAGAGGTCATAAAAGGGAAGATTGCGGGTCGCAGAGGGGTTGGAAGAAGGCAGCTTTACTGGCTTGGGAACATTCCAGAGTGGACCGGGATGAGAGGTGCAGAGGAGCTGTTTCCTGCTGCCCAGGACAGACAAGGTTTCTTCCGAGTGATCTACAACGTCGGGGGCAGGACACATGAAGATGAAGAATACAATCAACATTAAACCAAATTAATAGTACATTAATTTTTTTTTTGTTTTCCGGAAAAGAGTAAGACTTTATGTAGTTTATTTTCAAGATCGAAAACCGGTTAGGAAAGCAAGGGAGTCACTAAATACTTCTATAACATTATTAAAACTAGAACTATTTTACGATTGCTAAACATTTAAATCCTCAAAAAATATATTTGATATCAATCATTTTCAATCAACTTTAATTTCATAAAACACTGTTAGAAATTATAAATAATAGTATATGAATATAAAAATCATAAATAATAAACGATGTCATAAATATCTTATTATTTTATTAAATATTTATTTTATTAAATAAAAACTGATTTTAATAAACAAGATTGATAAGATTATATGAAGCACTTCTTACATACCTACAAATGTTTATCAGTGATCATGGGTTTTATTAAGTGCTTGGTTATTATTTTTGCATTATTTATAAGGTAAAAAGATTTATAAACTATTGCATAAAATATGTCATTATTTAAGTATCATTAAATAAAGATATCTTTCTTATGTGCAGTGTGCAGGCTCAGAGCAATGCAACTCATCGTAGATTTCCAGATAATTTCAAATTTGGTTGTGCAACTGCATCTTATCAGATAGAAGGGGCATGGAACATTTCAGGTTTATATATTTTTAATTAATCTGCAATACGGTAGAACTCTTCTCTTCCTCCCTTGGCTGGTTTGCCACTCTGGTTGATTCGACCGTCAACAAAAATCTATAGCTGATTTTTTTCAATAGACTACTTCCAATTTTTATGTTTTAAATATTTTTTTATTTTTTATAAAAAGGAATAAACCTCAAAGCCTCTACATTTAAAGGCTTGTCTGCAGGCAGGATAGTAAGGATAGGAAAGGTAAATGTGAAAAATACATCACAAACACCCAGACCAATTGAAAATAAATCTTCCTTGAATTCATTTTGCAATTGGCGGGAATCGAACCAGTTTCGCAGCCGAGCGCCTACCCAACTATATTACGTCATATTACATATGTCACGTATATATTATTGTATATGTATTGCTCTTTTTCAAAAACAATAACAATTTTTTTGCGGTTTCTTGCAATGTTTTTGATATAAAGAATAATACACCATAAGAATAAGAATAATACAAAATCACTTTTGAGATCAGAGATTGTTTATTTTAGTGTAAATCAGTATTTTTCTGTATTATCTGATAATCAGACCTTTTTTGTACATCGACACTCCTAGTCCCAAAGGTGTCGGATTAGAGGGGTTCCAATTGGTGACTGTCAAATAAACAATTAAAAATAAATACAATAAGCTCCTTTTTTATGTAATTACAGATAAAAGTGAAAATATTTGGGATCACTTGACCCATAACACAAATCTTGTTGCAAACAATGATAATGGAGACGTTGCTTGTGACTCCTATTACCAGTATGCCAGAGATGTTGAAATGCTGAAGGAACTCGGTGTCGATCACTATAGATTCTCACTTTCCTGGTCAAGGATCCTTCCAACAGGATTTGACAACAAGATCAGTTCCAATGGCATCGCATATTACAACAATCTGATCAACTTGTTGATTGAGAATGACATCACGCCATTTATAACACTGTTTCACTGGGATCTGCCACAAAAGTTACAAGACATAGGGGGATGGCCTAATTCAATGATGGAAAAATATTTTACCGATTATGCCAGGGTAGTTTTTGAAGCTTTTGGCGATAGGGTAAAACATTGGCTGACATTTAATGAACCGTTTGAAGTTTGTCGTTCTGGGTATGGAGCGGAAATCCTCGCTCCGGCATTAAACTTTCAGGGAGTTGCGGAGTATCTTTGCGCACATACATTACTGAAAGCTCATGCCAGGGTTTACCATCTTTATGATACACATTTTAAACCACTACAAAAAGGTGCGATACAGTCAAATTATTATTGTTTTTTATGGAATATTGATAAACAAATCCACAATTTGCAAGATATCAGATTTTTTTATTTTGTAGGAAGAATAAGTTTAACTTTGAACACCGACTGGCACGAACCAGATGATCAAAATTCCAGTGCCGATCTTGAAGCTTCTGAGAGAGCTCTGCAGTTCGCAGTAAGCATTTATATTCTTAAAATGTATTTTCTTGGGGGGGAGTCAAATCCGCACAGATGACCTGGTAGCAGCATCCCTGGACAGGAATCCCAAAGAATAGTAATATGTTCTGCATACTTACCAGGAGAAAAGATGACCCAACATTACAATTAGCTCCAGTAGTGGACTACTGCGTAGACCAGGAAGCTCAGTTGATCCTGGGCTGTGACAGTAATTCCCATCATACTACCTGGGGCAGCACAGACACCAATCATAGAGGTGAGTTACTTTATGATTACCTCCTAACGCTATTAATTCTCTGTGCGGAGTCACTAATAGACCGCACACGAGACTGGTGTGTTAGTGGGGATATAACTATGTCAGACCACAGATACATCAGGATCAATGTTCTTTCTAATCAGGAAAGAGAAAATGAAACATACCGGAACCCCAGGGCCACTAAATGGGACAGCTACAGGCACCAGTTGGAGGAAAACATAATAAATGTAACTAAAGCTGTTAAATCAGTCAAACAGATTGAATCAGCAGTTGGGGATCTCAATTCGAGCATCATGAATGCATATATTGACCGCAAGGTACCTTGGTGGAATGAAAAATTGAATTCCCTAAGAAGAGAATCCCGAAGACTCTTTAATAGAGCTAAATGCAATGAAAATGCAAGGAAACCCGATGGGACCTTTACAGAGAACATAGAAGAGACCCTGAGGCTAATGGCACAGGTTCACTTCCCAGGCTCGGATACCACCCCTGAATCTGACAATCTACACGCACAGACTACAAAAAAGTCCAAACCAGACATTGTAGACTGGAGGAGAGCTTCAGAGATTTTCAGATCCAATCAGGTTTCGTGGGCTATTAATAGCTTTCAAACATAGAAATCTGAAGAGGAAGATGGCATTTTTCCTGCCTTACTGCAGCAAGGGGAAAAAAGTATCCTGCCAGTAAAATCTTCAGAGTAAGCTTTGCGTGGGGATATATACCATCCGACTGGACTAGGGTTAGGGTAACGTACATACCCAAAGCTGGGGACAAAAATAAGTCACAGCCTAAATCCTACAGGCCAATTAGCCCTACCTCCTACCACTCGAGGAGGTAAGGCTAATTAGCCTGTAGGATTACTACACTCTCACACTATCAAGTTTAGTCTAAAAAACTGGGCCATGGACAAAAAGAGCTAAGAAATCTGGTCCAACAACTCAGGGATGAAACACGTAAAGGAACTGATCATGGGGTAATCGCGGAAATTCACCACAGAAGCTCTAAAGCTTAGCAAAAACAAATAAGGATCCTAACCAGGAGACTGCAGACTGAGGAAACATATGACAAAAATTGGACTACATGATTCCCCAGTGTGCAGATTTTGTATGGAGGATAACGAAACATCAATCCACATTCTCTATAATTGTGACGCACTCGCTCGCAAACGAAGTCACATCCTTGGAGGACCACTGCTGGACTCTGAGAAGGTGAAGCTCTTACTACCAAGACAGGTCGTGAGCTACATGACTCATGTAGGACTTGAGAGCGAGCTGTGATACAGAGGGAGATCACAATAGACCTAATATGGTCGCAATGACAAGGGATGCAAGATCCCTTGACCTAACAACAACAAAAAAAGGATTTTTATTTATTGGATTGTGAATCCACGAGGGTGAAATATTAAGATAATAGGTAAAATGGGAAATTGTCATAAGGGGAAACCAATGTTCTTCACAAAGGTCTCATTATGTTTATATTTTACAAAAATTCAAATAGTTCACTTGTTCACTCATGTGTAGACTGATTTTTGCACAGTTAATAAATCGATCGCTTAAACCAGCTAATATCAAAGGCCCAGACTTCCATATTCCCTTATTGAACTTTTTTCATTTCTTTTAAATGAGGAATGGAGGGTCTGGAGTATTACAGAAAATTATCTTGAACAAGGGAAGGGGGGGTTGTAAACTATGCACCTCGATTTGAGCTTAGTCTATGATGTTATTTGTATAATCTATACATGACGTTTGTGTGAAACAACTAAAAATATTAATAAAAATCTTGATAACCGACTATTGGAGGGTTTAACTCAGTATTTGTGTATAAAGATTTTAACAGACTCAAAATATTGTTAAAAAATATGATATATATATATTGTCTTTGTGTTTAGGCAGGATAAAGACTACTAGAGTGTTTGTTAGTTAATAAGTTTTTGTGATACCTTCGCTCCTCCGAGGACTTTGTTTCATGAAGAAAAAAATATTTATTCTTAAGGTCGGCTGGTTTGGTCATCCAATCTTCTCACAAACAGGAGATTATCCGGCTGTCATGAAAGAAAGAATTGGAAAAAGGAGCCAGGATCAAGGCTTCACCAGCTCTCGTCTTCCTTCCTTCTCCCCCGAGGAGGTGGAGTACATCAGAGGAACATTTGACTTCTTCGGACTGAACCATTATACAACAGTTATAAATAAACCTGTGGAACTTCCAAACCAGTATCCTCAGCCCTCTTATTGGGATGATGTTGGAATAATTGAGTTTACAAGAGAAGATTGGCCAGATTCCGCTGCCCCGTGGTTGAAGGTACATGCATAATATTTTGAATAAAATTATGTAAATCGCCTTGGTTTACAACCAAATTCTAGTTTCTTGTAATATTGCTTTTACTGTCTCTCAAGTCATTACTTAAATGACAATCTATGTTATACTATCAAAAAACTTTTTATTTCGGAGCTGTATCAGTATTCGGACATTTGCGTTTATCATAGACCTCTACCGGTTTCTGTTCCTTTAAGACCTGTCAAGTTCCTGATGTTCCTCATCCATGACATACTTTTTCTTCCCACTCTCAACTTTCTTTCCATCTTTTGGATTATGGTTTGGTGAAGTCAATATTTTGGATTATGTCCTTCACTTGCGTAATTCATACAGGTACATATAATAAAATAAATTCCATTCCTAAATTTAAGAATCTGGAAGGCAGCACTGATCACATTGCCTTAATATAATTAATGATCAAGTTAATAGATCATCAATCAGATCCGGTGCCAGATGCACTATCATGCACTATGGGACAAAGAAGAAGGATAATAACAATAACATTCCTATATTAATGATTTTATTTATATTTATTTATTCCAAACCTTGAGGTGAGTGGGGAATCTTCTACGGTTTATAAGCGTACAAAATTATACAATATAAAGATACAATGAATTGAATATAATAAGTAAAAATGAAAAGAAGTAATAATAAACTTAAATAAGATGAAGGACAAAATTTAATGAAAATAAAAAACTTTGGCTTGAATGGTCTCATTTGGTGACTTCCGGAAGTGCTGCCAATGGCTCCATGATCTGTGGCAGAGTAGAGCGAGATAATAGTTCACTATTATCTCGCTTCTGAGGCAGTCTGGCACGCAGTATTTTATACACAATACAGGAAGGAGTGAATTGATAAATAATAATGAAAGAAAGGAAGTATTGTATTTAAATCAACTAATTCATATTACAAAAATGTTTCATTTTATTTTAGACAGTTCCGTGGGGGTTCAGAAAACTTCTGGTATGGTTGAAAAACGAATACAATAATCCAGAAATAATCGTATTTGAGAATGGATATACAGATTTCAAAGGGGTAAACGATTTCGGGAGAGTCGATTACTACCACCGATACTTGAACGCAGTTTTGGATGCCATGGAAGAAGGAGTCAATGTTACAGCCTATACGGCCTGGAGTCTCATGGATAACTTTGAGTGGATGGCAAGATATACGTAAGACATTCCGAAGTTGTCATAAAATAAGTATAACCAATTCAGGGCTGGAACTACAGCGAAAAGATAAGGCATTATAAATTTAGTAAAGATAACTTTAACTTTTGGGCTCTTATTTATAACAAGTTTGGCATTTTGAAACCGGTTGGCGATTAGTATTATTAGGAAGTTAAAGATGCCAAAAAGGAAATAAATGAATATTTATTAAATGGGAGTCTTATCGCTTTAAAGTAATTCTAGCACTGATATAGGGTCTTCATGGAGTACTTCACTACATTTTTTAAACTAGTATAGAAGCTATACATAGTTATTTTGCCAATTTCTCTCATAGATTCTGAAACATAATGTTTCTGGCCAACTTATCCAAAATAGTTCATGAAACTTAAAAGACATCTTTGGAAGATGCAGTCATCCATGGGTGAATGGAATTATTCAAAGATGGATACACTAAGTCTATGGATTTTTTGGGGGTACAGAACCCTTGTAATAATGCTCAAGGTTAAAAATTGTTATTTTTTGCAGGGAAATGCTTGGACTCTATGAAGTAGATTTTGACAATCCCGATAGACCAAGGATTCCAAGGATATCTGCCAAATTTTACAGTGAAGTTATCGAAACAAAGTTGTTGGCAAGGAATTAAAGATGTCACTGTCAAGATTCTTTCATATAATTTTTGTTATAATAAATTTATGCTATTTCATAATTTCAATCCATTTAGGAGTAAATATAAATATATGTTTTTTAAATACAATATACTGAGTTATAATGTAACTTACAATGTAATAACTGAATTAAAGAATTACATAAAATTTATTGCAGTTGTATTTAATAACGATCAATATTTAATGTACTAAGATAGCTAAATTTTGATAAAGGCCAAAATTATCTTTTCTGAAGATACAATGACGAGTAATTTTTAAATATTCATTAATCAGATGTTTAATTATGATACAACTTGTCAACATTCTTATATTATTCGCCGCATTCTTCGTGAGGTATGAAACATTTTTTATTTTATTGTGTGAATTTAATACTCTATTTCAAAAGAAGAAAAACAGGATTTCCAACAATTATTTGAATTGTCATCCAATTATCCAGCACCACAGAAAATCTAGATATTTCATCATTGAATGTTTGTTAATTTTATTGCTATTTAGTGCTTTGTTAGTGATATGATTCGTGGTAAATTGGTGATAATTTAATTCAGTCTATAAATTTATTTCAGTGTGCACGCTCAGCACAATGAAACCCATCGTATCTTTCCATTAGGTTTTAAGTTCGGAGCTGCTACTGCCGCGTACCAAGTAGAGGGTGGATGGAATGCATCAGGTAACTGAGTAAAATAACAATGTGCAGTTTAATTTTAATTACTAATTGTTATTATAAAAGTATTTGTAGACTAAAACTATTTTTTTTTTAAATTTTGGTCTTGCTTCTTGTAAAACAGTAAAAATATTTGTAGATAAAGGTGAAAGCATTTGGGATCGTTTAACTCATACTACTAATCTAGTGAGTAATGGCGATACTGGAGACATCGCTTGTGACTCTTACAATAATTATGCCCGAGATGTGGAGATGCTGAAAGAAATCGGCTTTCACTACTACCGCTTTTCCTTATCTTGGTCGAGGATCCTCCCGAATGGATTCTACAATAAAGTCAGTCCTGATGGAATCGCGTACTACAATAAACTAATAGATTTGCTCATCGCGAACAGTATCACACCTGTAATAACCTTGTACCACTGGGACCTCCCGCAGCCTCTGCAAGACATCGGAGGGTGGCCCAACCCTCTGCTGGAGGGATACTTCAGGGACTTTGCGAGAGTTGCATTTACAGCTTTCGGAGATAGAGTTACCAGGTGGTTGACATTCAACGAGCCCTTTGAAATTTGTGAATCCGGGTACGGAAGTGACAGAAAGGCCCCGGCATTGAATTACCCCGGAGTCGCAAATTACTTATGCGGACACACTTTGATAAAGGCACACGCGCGAGTTTACCATCTCTACGAAGATGAATTCAAACCAATCCAGAAGGGTAAGACGACAACTGTCAGAAGTCAAATGATATTGCAAATACAGTTTTTACAAGTTTTGGTATACGCATATATGTTTTAATAGGAAAAATCGGCATAGCCATAAGCGCAGCGTGGCATGAACCAGAAAATCCAAGGTTCGGCGCAGATGTTGAAGCAGCTGAGCTTGCTCTTCAGTTCTCAGTTAGTGCATACAAATATTACTCTATATATTTAATCAATCTTATAAATGTTGACATAATTTATTCATTTTCTAGATTGGTTGGTTCGCTCACCCTATTTATTCAGCTTACGGAGACTATCCTCCTGCGATGAAGGAACGCATAGCCGCTCTCAGTTTGCAGCAAGGTTACACTTCCTCTCGTCTTCCTTCCTTCACTCGCGAGGATGTGGAGTATATCAAGGGAACATTTGACTTCCTCGGCGTAAATCATTACACCAGTTTTATAAGTAGAGCGGGACGGGAAGTTGACCAGTTCCCGAGCCCATCATACAGGGAAGATTTGGGAATAGTTGAATACCAGTCTGATTCATGGCCGTCATCTCCTGCTTCTAGCTGGTTAAAGGTATGATCCAATATTTCTTACGCAGTATTATGTAGCGTAGAATGGCGGATGAATATGTGGTTATTTTATCAAGAAAACTATTAGCATACATTTTTTGAAATTTCTATGTTATCATTTTTAGTTTGTGCCGTCGGGATTCAGAAAACTTCTCATATGGTTGAGGGACGAATATAGAGATCCAGGGATTATGATTACTGAAAACGGCTACTCGGACTTGGGAAACATTGATGACGCAGATAGAATCACCTATTACCTGCACTACCTGAATGCCATGATGGATGTCATATATGATGAGTTTATGTCTGTGACATCTTTTACGGCGTGGAGTCTCATGGACAATTTCGAGTGGTATGGAGGATACAGGTCAGCATTTATTTTTAAAAAATACACATGTAATGCAGGCGAGAAATGTAACTTGAATCCAACTTACCTTTTATTTGTGAGAGAACATTTGACACAACACCACACCTGCAGTTTTTGAAATTTTTCTCAAAATCCATATTTATCGATTTGTAAGAAATATTAATACAAAATGTAAAGCGATGCATATCAGTGCACCTATGTTGCATTTGGCTATAAAGTTCTCTTATTCACAACTGCCCTAAAATTTGGACCTCCATAATTTATATTTGTGTAATAATTTATGAATTATCTGTAGTGTATTTGTTTTTCTATTAATCGATTTAAGATTAACATTACTTTATGCACGACTAGACCTTTATTGTACTATTTTTGAGTTTGTCTTATCTTTCAACAATTTTAATAATGTGCTGAACTCTTTTTGATTCCTAGCAATTCCTTTTTGATTAAATAAAGATAGCATTTTACTTTTTAAATTCGGAACATTGATAGATGTACATAGGCGCTATCATCAGTATATCACTGTAGAGTGACAAGAGGTTACATTTGAGAGAAAAAAAAAGTAAAAAAAACGCCATTAATAATGGTGGATTTAGGAACACAATATAGTTATGTTCGGTATTTATCAAAGAACAACCCCAATATCAGTTGACTGCCTAGGATGCGACTCTCACTGAAAGTGTGAAGAGTTTTAAAAGGTTGCCTTGATTACTGGATACTGAAAGATTACACTGAGAAAGAATGGTTTTAGTAGACAGTTTACGAGAAAGTACATTTACATAAAAACTGTTTTTTTTTTCTTTCATATTTAGTTTTGAACACATGAACATATATATTTATTTATAGAATTTAGTTGTTAATGTATAATTTACGGTTTATATAACTAAAATTATTTCAGGGTAAAGTTTGGACTCTACGAAGTTGATTTCAATGATCCCCAAAGAATGAGAACACCAAAAGCTTCAGCAAAATTCTTCAAAGACCTTATTATCAACAAAACTTTAGAAAGAGTATAAGAAAACGACTAAAAAAGTATTCCATTCCATCTGCTGACCCTAATTCCTCTGTACATAAAAAAAACATGAACATGTATACTGATTTGTATTTTTTAAACTGCTTAAATTACTTGAAATAAAATATTACACATAATATTCTTTTGATTTCCCATTTCATTATCACATATCGCTCACTCCTTTCAAGAACGTCATAAATCAAAAAACTTAATTTTCCAGGAGATCGTTTTTAAAGTTTGAAAATAAAATGAAAAGTATTAAACATGAATATCAAGCCACTTATTGATCTTTTTACTGTGTAACAGATCTTTTAAGGTAAAACCTGAAGGTTTTTTCTCCATTTAAAAAATATTTAGTTTATTTTAAAAAAAGAATAAAACAATACCTTTTCTTCAAAATGCAAAAACAACCGTTTCTGCCCTGTAGCGGGTAAATATTTAGTTAAAATTATGCCGCTTTTGCTGGGATATAGTACATTTTCTGGGCATTCCGAAAACATGCACAACTGAAAATTGACGATTTATGTAAATATAAAACGAAATTTTTACTAATGTTTTACTTAGTAAATACCACTATTTCTTAAAATCTACTGTGACACGTTTTTCGATGTTCTTTCAAACACCGGTATTTACTAAGGAAAATATCAATTAAAAATGGATACATTTTACCACAAAGTGATGGCCGAATCAATTAATGAAATAAAACGAAATCTTAATTTATTTTTTCTCTCTACTTTTCATAAAGCTAAATATGGTTTTGTATGAAAAATTCAAATTCATAATTCATAATAAGAGGTTGTAAGTATTGGTAATATTATAAATTCAAGAAGATACAGCATTCTATTTTATATTTTGTACATAAAAAGCATTGTTTACTTTTTGGTGTGGTTATATAACACTCTCCTTATCACTCATCATTCACTTTATGTAATACCACTTTAAAAAATATTACTTCGTGACTACCAGTTTGGGAATAATACACAAAGTGAACGATGAATGATGAGGAGAGTGTTTCATCCTATTTTGCTATACATCGATAGAAATTCGAAAAAGAAATTAAAAGGCAATTCTATCACTAGAATAATCTTATATTTGCTTTATTTTAAATCTTTGAATACTCACAGATCTTTTTTTAATATTTTCTTTCTTTGAATTAGGGTAACTCCTTTATTATTAATATTCTAACCCTTATCCATATCCAATGGTGCGTAGCGCACTGCATCATATTGACGCAGTGATATCTTGATTGTTACTTAGATAATGGCTGTGATCACTCCTGCGCTTCAGGAATCAGTCCAGGGTAATAATAAATCCCCCCTCCCATGGGAATCGAATGCAGGACCTCCAGCATGGTAGCTAACTAACCATTACTCCACGGAGGCAGACTAACTTTAATATTTACCTTATCTTCGGGGAGGGAAATGTAATTCAACTCGATATATCCATTCCTGAAGATGACAAGGTGCTAATCGAAACCAGTTGGAGAAAAGTACAAAAAATAAAAGTTTTAGTTTTATAAAATGTGCTACAAAATATCTGCAAAAAAAGATTTTAACACACTCAAAATGTTATAAAACAACAAAAAATCTTTGAATTTCAACCCAGTGACATTATTTTTTCTAGAATACAGGTATTTTTTTGTTGTATAAACATCAAGTTCAAGGTTCCTTCCTAACTTTTTATTATTTAAGTATAAAATAGATTACATAATTAATGGGATTATTCATCAACAATGGATCTTTAACATCAAAATAAGATAGCGAAAAATGATAAAAAGATTTAAAATAATGATATGTTGGAAATGTGATATGCACAGAAGTATATAAAGTTATTTCACAATAATAATTAATCAGAGGTTGATTCTGTACCACAGAATGATGATGTTTCTTATTCTTTTTGGTGCACTCTTTGTAAGGTAAGTGAAACTTAAAAAAAATAATATTATTTTTGAAAAAAAGTCTACTTTAAAACATTAACTTAATTAAAAAAAAAAAATAATAATAAATATATATATATTTATATATATATATTTTTTTTATATATTTTTTTTATTTCTATTACTTTAAAAAAAAAGTACAGTTTTAATAATTTGTTAATTTGTTTATAGTTTAATTTCTCGTTTAGTAATTTTCAGACTAAAAAATAGATGACATGGTAGGAATATACAATAATATTCATATTATTTTTTAAATCTCAACATAGATGAAGAAGAATATGGAAGTCTGGGCATTTACAGGGCTTACCGTAAATAATTTCATCTCACCAATAGATGTCTCTACTGAAATTCTAGCAATTCAAGCACTATGTTTCAAAATTGAATTACATATATAGAACTTCCAAGAATTTGAGTAGTGTGGTTGTCAATTATGGGTAGAATTGATGAATTGTTCCAGCCTATGACGGTCGTCAGCCCCGTAAATGCCCGGACTTCCATATTCTTCTTCATCTATGTTGAGATGTCAAAAAATAAAATGATAAATAACTCCTGTAATTGGAGATAATCCAGATTAGTGATAAAGTATTTTGACACACTCAAAATGTTGTCAATAATATTAATTTTTGATATTTCTTAGTGCACACGCTCAGAACAATGCAACTCATCGCGTGTTTCCGGAAGGTTTTCTCTTCGGGGCCGCCACCGCCTCATATCAAGTAGAGGGCGGATGGAATGCAGCAGGTAGATAAATAAAATGATTCATATTATTAATACATTGTTTACGGCATGCAAATATGTGTGAGTTTCAGAAACTGTATGTTGCGGCCGTGTGCACATTTTTGTGCATTTTGGTTACCTTCAACTTCATATACAAAAAACACATCTTAAATTTCTTTCTTGTCACGTTTGCTTTGCTGTGCAGCAGATAGGTCTCATCTTAACCGAAAATGTTATCGATTTTTTTCTGGTTTCATAATATGACTAAAAGTCACCATTCTTTCAATGCGATCTAAAATCGCCCGCGCCAAATAACATTTCTTTAACAAACTTTGCCGTTACCAATGTGTTAATATATATGTATCTTGTAATATAAATGTATATTGAAAAAAAATATTGAAAAAACTACTTGTTGCTCACTGAATGGCATCAATCAAATGACAATTGCGAATTGTTGTCTTACAGATAAGGGTGAAAACATCTGGGATCGGTTAACTCACACTACTAACCTGGTGAGTGAAGGCGATACCGGGGACATCGCTTGCGACTCTTACAATAATTACGCCCGAGATGTGGAGATGCTGAAAGAAATCGGCGTCCACTACTACCGCTTTTCCTTATCCTGGTCGAGAATCCTCCCGACAGGGTTAGACAACGTGATCAGCACCGACGGAATCGCCTACTACAACAAACTCATCGATTTACTTATCGCAAATGGCATCACGCCGGCAATAACCTTGTACCACTGGGACCTCCCGCAGCCTCTGCAAGACATCGGAGGGTGGCCCAACCCCCTACTGGAGGGATACTTCACCAACTTCGCGAGAGTCGCATTCACGGCTTTCGGGGACAGGGTCACCGACTGGTTGACCTTCAACGAGCCTTTCGAGATTTGCGAATCTGGGTACGGAGGTGATGGAAAGGCCCCGGTGTTGAATTACCAAGGGATTGCAGATTACTTATGCGCACATACATTGATAAAGGCTCACGCACGTGTTTATCACCTTTACGAGGATGATTTCAAACCGACTCAGAATGGTAAAACAATTTTAAACAAAGTTAATATTATGATCATAAAAATAACCGTGCTTAACTATTTTTGTTTTTTAACAGGACGAGTTGGTTTGACCGTAAGCGCAGGATGGCATGAACCAGAAAATCCTAATTCTGATGCGGATCGTGAAGCATCTGAGCGTGCTCTTCAGTTCACAGTTTGTATATACCTATATAGTAGAATACAATTTTTTGTATTTTTAATTAAAATTTTACTTGCTAAATACCACTATCTCTTAAAGTGTTTGATAATAATACATTCCACATTGTATGAAACATTTTGGCTTTTTTTGCGATTAGGCGACTGCCAAATCAATTAATGAAATCATCAATGCCAGAACGGTTAGAAAAGGCGAAATGTGTGAAAATTTATGCGGAATGCATCGAAACATGTGTCACAATACATTTTAAGAAATAGTGATATTTCCCAAGTAAAATTTAATTTAAAAATGCATAGATTTACCACTTAGTACTGCCAAATCAATTAGTGACATTTTTGACCCGGATGTTATTATTTAGGATTTGAATTATCATTTTGCAGGTTGGTTGGTACGCTCACCCGATTTATTCAGAAGAAGGAGACTATCCCGCCGTGATGAAGCAGCGCGTAGCCGCCATCAGTTCTCAGCAAGGCTACACTTCCTCTCGTCTTCCTACCTTCACTCGCGAGGAGGTGGAGTACATCAAGGGAACGTATGACTACCTCGGCTTGAACCACTACACCAGTTCAGTGAGCAGAGGGGGACAGTCCGATGACAATTTCAGAAGCCCGTCTTTTTGGGAGGATTTGGGAATTGTCGATTATCAGCCTGATTCATGGCCATCATCTCCCGCCTCTAGCTGGTTGAAGGTATGATCAATAATTTCAATAATCTAATTTAGAATACAGAAAGGGATAAGAGAGTACTTGAATTCAAGGAAATATGTAGATAACGAAGTGTTAAACAGCGTAACAGATAAGGGAATATGATGGTAAAAAAAGGATGAAAACAGAGTGAATGCTGTTGAAATATATTTCCTCAGACGAATGTGTGGAATATTAATGTACAATAAAATTAAAAATTGAGATATTAGAGAGGATTGTAAGGTTGAACTGGGGATAATTGAAAAGATAAAGAACAGTTCTTTAAGGTGGTATGGATATGTGGAGCGAATGGATAGTGAGAGAATGACTAAGAAAATATATCTGGCAAATGTGAATAGGAGAACAAAACGAGGATGGCAAAAAAAGACTTGGGATGACCAGATCAATCAGAACCTAAAATCTCGTCATTTTTAGGTTGTGATTGATCCAGATTTTAGGTTCAAAAGTCTATGTAACCGGAGAGCCTGTATGATAAGATGTATGGATGTGAAGGAAGCTAGGGATGTATGTCAGGACAGACGAGTATGGTGTTCCATATTCTCTGCCTACTCCTGCGGGAAATAGCGTGATGGAAGTAGTATGATAAAAATGTAATCACAAGGTCCTTTCCTTAAGAATGTTCTGAGCAGGAATTGTGATCATTTTCAGGTTGTGCCGTGGGGATTTACCAAACTACTTCACTGGTTGAATGACGAATACAAAAACCCGGAGATCATCATTTTTGAGAATGGTTACTCGGACTTGGGAGGCACTGACGACGCAGACAGAGTCAGCTATTACCACCATTACCTCAATGCCATGTTGGATGCCATGGAGGAGGGTGTTACGGTCTCAGCTTATACGGCGTGGAGTCTCATGGATAACTTCGAGTGGTTAGGAGGATACAGGTAAGCATTAACTATCATTAACGTATACAAATATGTAAAAAGTTGATTCAACTCGAATCGAAAACAGATGTCATATGGAAACTATGGATTGATCTCCCCCTCTCCCTGTGAAAGATGTGTTAATTTTAATATCTTATAAGAAATGATGAAACAATACTATGTTACTCTCTCTCTGGTCTCAATCCTGCGGATTGGTCTGCAGCAACAGATGACATCTCCTTCGCCATTCTAGTCTATTTTCCGAAACCCTCTTCAGCTCCTCATACGTCGAGCAGCCCATGTCCTCGTATAAGTCGCTTAGGTATTCGCGGCATTGGGGGTCCTCTGGCGTTATTTCCTATGTCTTATGTTACTAGAAAGCTTAATTAGTGAAGTTTGGCTCAACATTATATTTATTACGGCAGCTCTAGCGTTGAGTTTGGATCGACATTATGTGGCATAATTTCTAATATCAAATAAATAAAATAATTAACACACGCTCTACAATGTGAGACCCATTTATTGTCAATTTCGTTAATCAAGTGTGTAATTGGAGACAGGTAAAAAATAATAATCAATGAATTAAGGAGTGTTAATAGCTTACTAAATTTTATCATAGGGTTGAAACCCACTGAAAAATATTTCTCAATTGTTTCTGAAATTGAAAACTCCCCTAACAAGCTACATCAGGTGACTCAGAGGGGCTGAACAGAACAATATATACGTATGTATTGATATCGAAATGTAAAATACAAAATAATTAAAAAAAAGGATAGCCAATGTGGGTATCGCATCTCCCATGTTTTATTTGTTGTACTATTGTACTTTTATTTGATTATCTTCAACCATTTTATCAATTAGCTAATAATATTTTTATTTTAGGGAAAAGTTCGGACTCTTCTCAGTGGATTTCAATGACCCGCAGAGAAGGAGAACGGCAAAGTCTTCAGTGAAGTACTTCAACGACCTCATCAGAACCAGAACTATCGAAAGGGTTTAAAAATAATGTGTAATTGTACATTGAAGATCTTTTGATCTTTCAACATTTTTTATTTATTTCAATAAACACAATTTCTTAATAAATTATTGTTTTACTGACCTGTATTGAATTCTGGATAATAAGCAACTTCTCCAATGAACACAATGTAAGTATGAAGGTGAGGCAGATCAAGGGTAACTTGATTTACATACATTATTTCGAGAAATAAAAATACTTTGTGTTCTGATCCACTCACATTTTTATTAACCAACTAGTTTCGGCAACAACCTGTTGCCGTCTTCAGGGTCACATTTATTACTAAATATATATATATATATATATATATATAAAAATAAACAGTTTACAAGTTGTTGGGTTTCAAAAGGGTAGGGGTGGGGGTAATGGTGTTTTAAGGAGGGGTAAAAGCAAGGAAGGGGATAATAAATTAAATAAATCGGGGGTTTAAAAATTAACTTGCCATGATTGCAATGCATTTTATATTGGAAAAACATCGCGTTGCTTTAACATTAGAATTAAAGAATTAAAACACATGAGATGTCTTAATAATAACAATTTTTCGGAATTCGCGGACCACATCTTATATATATATATTTAGTAATAAATGTAACCCTGAAGAGGGCAACAGGTTGTTGCCGAAACTAGTTGGTTAATAAAAATGTGAGTGGATCAGAACATAAAGTATTTTTATTTCTCGAAATAATATATCAATATGATCCACAAAGTTAATGCTTTCAATATTCAAAACATGATTTACATACGTTTATGATGTGTACAATTTAATTGCAAACTGCTTCCGATACTTGTAAATTGTATTTTTGTTGTTATAATATACTCGTATGTGGACCCGAGAGGTTTTATGACTTAAGACTTTAAAACATCATATTTCTTTTATTGCTTTTTTGATAAAATATATAAATACATTATATAAACAGAAAGAGAGACATTGGGGGAGTTTTGATAAGAGTTTTGGTTTTTAAACACAAAACACATCTTCATCTTTGATGAGATGTCAAAAAAATAATATGAAAAATTAACTCCTATAATTGGAGATAATCTAGATTTGTGAACAAGCATTTGGACACACTCCAAATGTTATAAATAAATTAACTGGTCAAATTATAAGTTAAAATAATAAAAATGAAAATGATATATTCTGGCGTTTCTCATGTATGTGATTATAATCTAGGATTCGGACCTCACATACTGATAAGAGTTTCTGCTCAGTAAAAAGCTTCTTTTCGTCTCACCTATAGATGTCTCTAGTGAAGTTCTAGTAATTCAATAACAATGTTTCTTAATTGGCTCATATATATATTTATATATATATATATATATATATATATATATATATATATATATATATATATATATATATATATATATATATATAGAACTTCCAAGAATTTGAGTAGTGTAGTTGTCAATAATAGGTAGAACTGGTGAATGTTACACGTGTGTAAAGTGATCACTTAAACCAGCCTATGACGGTCGTCAGCCCCGTAAATACCCAGACTTCCATGTTCTTCTTCATCTTTGATGGGATGTCAAAAAATAACAAAACACATGCATAAAATACTTGTGTATTTTATGTATATGTATATAATGTACAGTGGTACATTAACTTGTGATGACGGCATCAAAAAGCTTTCAGTACGTTGAGAAAAGTACATTTCCAAATCAGGAAAGATGTTTTATAAAATAAGGTTTACAAATATAATCAGATAAATATCTGAAATTGATATTTTTAAACAAAGTTATCATACAGATAAAGAGATAGGGCAAACAACCTTTAATTGATTATCATAATCAATTATTTTGAGTGGGTATATAAATAAATACTTATCAAAATAGTACATTTAACTCGTAATTTAATTTTAATTGAAATGTATCGAGTCCAAGTATTTATCATCTTGTGTGCATTTTTTTCCAAGTACGTACCTTATTCAACTTGTTATTTTAATGTAATGAAATTACGTAAAAATCAATTAAATATTTATTACTACAAAAATGGTCATTTATATATCTACAGCGTATATAGTAAGAAACGTTTAAGAATTGTCAAAATGAATTATATTCATACATACTTTGTAGACCATTAACTTTTTACATTCTATGTTGTGCAAGCACTGATGGAGTGTGATTTGGAGGTCTGCTCTGCAAAATTAAGAAAAAGCTTCCCTCCTCAAACCATTTCTTGCAGAAATTATAAAATATCCTAAGCAAGAAAGCAAGATATGTTCCACAGGGTACTGTATACTCTATATCAGTGATCCGAAAACTTTTTCTGTTCAAGGTACACCAAAGAAAAAAAACAAAGTTTATTTTTATATCGATTTATTATCAAAATATAATGTGAAAACATATAATATCATAAGAAAGTTTATTTAATATCTTCACAAAACTAGGGTTTTTTCCGCGGCACACCAACTAATCACCAAGGTACACCAGTGTTCTGCGTCACACACTTTGCGGAACACTGCTCTATATGTATAATGCTGACCTACCAGAGACCATATTATGATTACAAGTAAAGAGTTTATGGTAAAAGAAATATGTATAAAAATACGAGGATGTGATGATAGCTGCACTTTTCCTTAAATTTTTATTCTAGTGCTTACAGTCAAGATAATGCAACTCACCGAAGATTTCCAGATGATTTCACTTTCGGCGCAGCTTCCTATCAAATAGAAGGCGGCTGGAATGCTTCGGGTAAAATAAAAGAATAAAATAACTGACTTTTAACAGGGCGAGTGTGTGATGCAACTAAACATCTTTTTTCAGACAAGGGAGAGAATATATGGGATCGCCTCACCCACAATACAAATATGGTGTTTGGAGGACATACGGGAGATGTTGCGTGTGACTCTTACAACCTGTATGCCAGAGACATAGAGATGCTGAATGAACTGGGTGTCAATTACTACAGATTCTCTATATCCTGGTCGAGGATTCTCCCGACTGGATTCGACAACAAGATCAGCGCTGATGGGATCGCTTATTACAACAACCTCATCAACCTTCTTATCGAGAATGGTATCACCCCTGTGGTAACTCTGTACCACTGGGATCTGCCGCAGCCGTTGCAGGAAATAGGAGGTTGGCCTAATCCATTGCTGGAGAAATACTTCACGGATTACGCCAGGGTGATTTTTGAAGCTTTCGGTGACAGAGTGAAGGAGTGGTTGACTTTCAACGAGCCATATGTCGTATGTTATCAAGGATACGGAGTCGCTCGCAAGGCTCCCGCTGTTCACATGCCCGGCATAGCCGAATATCTGTGCGCGCATACACTTATTAAGGCTCACGCCAGGGCGTATCACCTTTATGATGAAACATACAGACCGAAGCAAAATGGTAAAATGACAAAAAATAATGTAACTATAAAACTCTCTCCCTATCATCCATTGTTTAATTTGTATAATACCACTTTTGTAAACTCTTATTTCTGATTACCGGTTTCGGAAAATCATTCCATAATAATTTTATTTTAATGACCTGAAGCTGACGCCTGACCTGTCACAAAAAAGAGTTAAAAAAATTGGTATTACACAAATTACAGTGGATGATAAGGAGAGTGTTTTATTACCATACCACAAAGTTATCGATGCTTTTAATAGACAAAATATAATGTTACTATATTTTGAACAATTTCACAATGACACAATTCAAATTGAATTTTGTACTGTAGGAAGAATCGGCTTAACTCTGAGCTCTGATTGGTATGAACCGCATTCAGATTCTGATGATGATATAGAAGCTTCTCAAAGAGATTTACAATTTGCCGTAAGATACATATATATTTTTTTGCAATTGTTAATTTTCTTTTATGTAGTGCTTTTTTAAAGAATCCGTGATTTACTTTCAGTTTGGTTGGTTCACTCATCCGATTTTCTCTGAAGAGGGAGACTATCCCAAAGTGATGAAGGAGAGAATTTCTGAGTTCAGTGAGAAACAAGGGTACAGTTCCTCTCGTCTCCCTTCCTTCACTCCTGATGAGGTGGAGTACATTCAGGGAACATACGACTTCTTCGGTTTGAACCACTACACCTCGACAGTGAGTAAAGCGGCCGGACCGGATGATGAATTTGTGAGTCCATCTTTTGATGAGGACGTCGGTACTGTGAAATATAAGAGTCAAGAATGGCCGGGGTCCCCAACAACTGAGTGGTTAAAGGTAATTTAAAAATAAAACATAAAAATCTAAATTTGGAAAATAATTTCTTTCCTATCTATAAAAACAAAAGAATCAATTTTTATCATTGTTATTTTAATTAGCCGTTAGATTCTTTTTTACCTTGCTTAAAAAAGGTTTGGTTTTTCATTTATATCTAGTGTTAAATTCAGAAGGGATAGTTGTTTATGGTTTATTAATAATAAAAAAAAATACTACAATATTGAGAATCTTCTCAGATTTTGCTCTTATAATATGAGAAAACTGCAGAAAATGCTCGGTGGGCTATTTTTATTATATCAACGGTTGCCAGGTTGCAATTCTGAAAATACTGAATGGTCAGCTGTATGCTTTCGTGAAGTAATTTGCTAGACTGGGTTGTGGTCCCATGGTTAGTGTTGCGGACTCTGAGTCAGTTTCTGGGTTCGAACCCGCTCTACCACAATTTGATACTTATTTTTAAAAATGAGCCGTTTAGGGTCACGAAAACAGTATGAAATTAAAATATTTGTGTATAAAATAAAAACACGCAAAGAGTATGATAATACATTACATAAATTCTTCATAGATTGAATTGTAACAAACCGAGATATAAAATTGAGCAAGGTGTGTTGAGATGGTTTGGACATATGGAATGAATAAGTGAGGAAAAAATGGCTAAACAAATATATAAGGCGAGGAAAAATTGACATCGAAAGTGGTCATTTCATGAATTGGAATAATTGGCGGGTATGCATAAATGTAAAAGAGGCAAAGCCAGAGCGGTGTGACGTTTTATTTTCTACCTACCCCTGCGGTGAAACGGCGTGATGTTAGTTAGTTAAAGAAAATATCTTGTGATTTCCAGGTTGTTCCATGGGGTTTCAAAAAACTTTTACTTTGGATCAAAGCCGAGTACAACAACCCTGAAATAATTATTTTTGAGAATGGTTACGCTGACAATGAGGGGTTTGACGATCTCGATAGGGTACTGTTCCTGAAGCAATACTTGAATGCCATGTTGGAAGCCATGGAAGAAGGAGTCCAGGTATCAGCTTACACCGTCTGGTCCCTGATGGATAACTTTGAGTGGATGATGGGCTATTCGTAAGTGGATTTATATATTTCTCACCCTTATCCGCAACCCCTATAAAATATGAATTTTAATTTGTTAACTTTAATATAGGAGTTACTTACTTCATATTTTTTGTAATCTTAAAATTTAACCTTTTGACCGCGTTCACTTTGTTCCTGAGAGACGCCCGTGCGCGGCGGTATTTTGTCGGTTTTTAAATGATTACTTTTATCATGTATTTAATTAAGAAACAAACGCTTTATTTTCCTAAACAAAAACGTTCAATGGGATTCATTGTGCCTTTTTGGTACTCTATAATACACTCGTGTCACATTATTCTTGAAATATATCGTAATATAAACAAATAAGATCGTAAGATAAATAAATCAAAGCAAGCAATGTGTGTCACTCTTACCCACTGGTGATGCGTAGCGTCGAGAGTGAGACAGATATAGGGCATGATTATGGCGCGGACTAATTACCGACCGCAAGAAAAATCAGGGATCTGTTATTTTATTTATCCTTGTGATGTTACAAATTATTAGTCAGATATTTCAACAGATGTCATAAGGCCAAGGATTGACGTATTATTTTATCCAAAGTTCCACACCATGAAAAAATCCCTCCAAGTTGAACTGAGGTTTGAATCTTGGAGTAAAGTAAAAACACAAACAGTTATGTCAGCTGCGTACAGGGAATGTTTTGTGAAAACACATACGGTTATGCGAGCCGCGTGGATCCGGTTAATAAAATTTTAGCTTTTTCATTTTTATAATTTCAAATTGTTAAATGTTTCACATATTGTAACACACAAAGGACGGGAAAGGTGTTTCTACCCGTTCGGTTGATTGATGCATAAAGACGGGAAGGATATTTTTACCTTCTACACCGGCCTCATTTCAAAGGCAGAAAAGAAAAAATTATCCAATGTTTTTATATGCATATAATATACCAATCTCTTTTTTAAGGTCTTAATTATATGTACACAATTATGTATTAAAACCCGTTGCCATCGGTCTGCAGGCGTAAAAAATACCCGTCTGATATGTGTGAAGTCAATACCGTGAGTTTAACTTTTAATCTGCTGTAAAAAAAAAACAGCAGATAAAAAGTCTCCACTCTAATAAATGTGGTATTACCATAAGGAGAAAGTGAGACAATAAGACTATTCAGGTTTCGTTTGATCAGATTTTCGGCCTCTTGCTAGTCGTTTCCGTCTCGTTCGGTCAGTGCTTAGCTGCGCGTTTGAAAAGACATGCCTTCTATGGCTAGTTGGCACTTGCTGTGAGCTGCGTACTATGATTTCCATACAAATATGAACTGGGGTCTTTTTGTACCCCACTTCGGATCATATGTAATTTTTGGATGATCAGTACAGGAAACGTTAACGTGTCCAGGAGTGAGTTTTTGCAAATTCATGATTTTCTGTCAATTGATGATATATTTTAATTGTTTTAAATTTCAGGCAGCGTTTTGGAATCTATGAAGTGGACTTTAATGATCCTGAAAGAACAAGGACTCCTAGAAGCTCGGCTAAATATTATAAAGATATAATTAAGAACAGAATGATCGAACGAGATTAACTTTTAGAATAATATTTTTACATTTGGTAGGTATACATAATAAATGCACAAAAAACTTTGACAACTTGACCTTATCCAACTCACGATAGAGTCTCTTGGTCTTCTTCCACTCACCTGAGGAATCACAGCACCCTTACCCCTATTCCTCGCTTTCCACTCTAAAACACTCCTTGGTTCCTTTCCTGGTCTGTTCAGAGGACAGCCTGGCAGAGTAAAAATAAGATAATAAAACTTATAATGACATCTTAACAAAGATGAAGAAAAATATTGAAGTAAGGGTACTAACGGGGCTTTTGACCTGTCATAGGTTGTTTTAAGTCAGCGGTTGCCAACCTGTGGTACACACGTACCACAGGTTGGCAATCGGTACACACCACCGGTGGTACGCGAGTGGATAGTTGGTGGTACGCGAAAAATCATCAGTAATGGCGGATATAAAAAGTTTGAAAAAAAATCAGTCATAAAAATATCATTTTATGGTTAAATGGTATTTTTTCACATACTATAGGCCTGAAAATATGATTTAAAATTTTTTTGAAGCTTATAATTTGACCAGGTATTTTATTCATAACATTTGTGGTAGTAAGACTTTATTCTCATAACTTTATTTTCATTCCATGAAATTATAATATTAAGTATTAATAGTAGCCATGATATAAAACCTACATTGTGAGGCACATCATTTAAAAGTATGCTTAATTACATACATAAAAGTCCACTTTTACTAAAACTAGTTCCCTAATCTATTTTGATACTGTCACCATTTGGTTTAAATTCTGAGATAAACTGCTTCAGTTCGGAGTTGATCCCAGATTCCTCCTTGCACTTCTCCGACATGACGCCGTCAGATCTGCTGTTATGTTCTGCTTCTGATGAATTGTCATTAAACTCATCGATTGACATCGGAGTATCTGAAATGATAAAAAAGGTTATATTATTAGTATTTTATTTTGAAAATAATGATGCAAATTGTCCGCTTTTGTGATGTAATGGTCAGCACACTCGGCTACCGTACTGTAGGTACCGGGTTCGATTTCCAGGGAGGGGGGTTCAAATAAATAAAATTGTTTTTTTCACTCTAATATTTATTAAATACCCTGGACTGGTCTCTGAAGCGCAGGAGAGATCACCTTGCCTTCATGTAAGTAAAGATCAAGAAAAACACTGCGTCATTACGATGCAGTGCCCTATACACCATCGGGTGCGGGTAAGGTTAAGAAAGAAAGTATAACATATGCAGTTTTTCTCCCAAAGTCTGCGAAACTGGCGTCGCGGGTTTGATTCCCGCCAATTGCAAAATTAATTCAAGAAAGATTTATTTTCAATTGGTCTAGACATTTGTGATGCATTTTCCTTCCCTATCTTTACTATCCTACCTGCAAACAAGCATCTAAAATAGACGCTTTGCAGGTTATTAAAAAAAAAGTGTTCAAAGTGACCGAGATTAAAGTTATAATTTTAGTGATGTTTATAACCTTACCGAGATGAGCCAGCGTGACCCCCATAGCTTTCCTAATACTGGTGATAGGCGCCACGTGCTTGGGCTGCACTTTGGCCGCCATCTCCTTCAAGTTGCTGACGACAGTTTTGGCGATCTCCTGCTCCGATAATGAGGGCTTCGGAACCATGGAAAGGTGAGGTGGAATCGGTTGCGATAATCTGTAAGATTAAAGAATTTATTTATTGTAACTGCAGACAGTTGGTAGAATTCCATATTAAATTGTTGGGTAATATATCCAAAATAAAACAAGGTTTGTTGGATTGAATTCTACATTTATTTATGTATATGTTAATACGTGACGCGTATCGTCTGCTTAGGACATTATCAAACACTAGTGTTTGATAATAACGAAACGCATCACATATTCAAAATAAAACAAGGCTTGTTGGATTGAATTCTACATTTATTTATGTATATGTTAATACGTGACGCGTTTCGTCTTAGGACATTATCAAACACTAGTGTTTGATAATAACGAAACGCATCACATATTAACATATACATGTAGAATTCAATCCAGCAAACCTTGTTTTATTTTGGATATATTACCCAACAAGATTAAAGAATAACATAATGTTAAAACATTTGACACAGCGTTACATTCCTCAGTTGACTCATACGCTTTTGTTCAACTTACACAAGTTTGTACAATATGAGTACCCCGAGTCCCCAAGCCATTGCTTCAAGGGGGCGGGTAGACAAATAAAAAACCTGGTATTTAACCGTTTTAGTATTAAGATTTTTTTCTAATATGTATGCTAAAATTGCTGAAGACTTTTTTGCAAAAATGGTTCTATTTATTAGGTGTGTACAATATCAACAATATTTTTCTCAAATATTGACCAATTTTAGTATTGCTTTCTGGTATTGGTGGAGAGCGTATCAAACTACTCAAATAAAATAGTATTTAAAAAAAATCCTTATAAATATTTGAAAATAGTCGGTTTGTGGTCCCGTGGTTAGTGTCACAGACTCTTAAGTCAGAGTTTCTCGGTTCGAACACACTCAACCACAATTTGATACCTATTTCTAATGAGCCGCTTAGGCTCACAGAAATAGTATGAAATTGAAATATTTGTGTAAACATGTAATAAAAACGCAAATATTTATCTTTTAAAATATAAATAATTACGATTTGAGAAAAAAAAGGAAAATGTTTATTCATAAGAATGTGTCGAGGTCGTGTGAAATTGGCTCGTCATTGGAGTTTTACCATCGCTGTGCATCGTCTTATTGGTAAACATTCTAATTTCATCATTGCCATCAACATTTTTGTGCAAGACTATGGCTAACAACTATTGGTCGAATCCGACATTGTAAGGGGAAAACAATCTTTTTACAAAAAAATTATTTGTATTTTTCACAAAAAATTAGTTAAATTAGTTTACTTGTGAATATAATTGAAAAATTAGAACTTTAAAAACGCACCCGCATTACGCGACACAACCTCCTAGTTTGACCACCAAAATACACTAGCATCTTCTTTGATATATCGACGGGCCGCGCTATTTCGGTAAAGTATACCAGAGACTCAAACAGTCAAATTGTGAGTGTCAACAAACCTTTCTCTCTGTTCCGTTTCTAATCTTCTCAGAGCCATGAGGTTGTTGTGAAGTGCTTGTTTGAGCCCAAAGTCCTGTTGCGAAATAACTATCTCATCCTCAATATCACCCAAGAAATCGACATCAATACCCAATTCAGAGAGTGATCGCAGCTTCTCAATATCCACTTTGACATCGAGAGATTCCGTCTAAAAACACAAAAATAAAACAAATATTTTAAAAATATTATCAATTCACACTGTAAAATAAAATAATTTCGAAATTTTGGTGAATCCAATCATTATTCATATAAATCATTTACAGTAAAAATAAGATTACCTCCGTGATATCATTAGACTGAGGAAGTTTTCTAGGTGGAAAGAGTTCTTCCATATTGAAAATGCAGTTCCACGGAGAATCTTCCGCAAATCTCAGTAGTCCTTCATTAGTAGAAAGTCCAGTCTCTTCACCTGAGAACACAAAAAAGATATTATAATAAAATATGCAATTCATCCAAACGAACTGTTATTAACATATATAAAATTACAAGGGGTAAAATGAAATAGGTTAGTTACCAAATGTATGGTACAGTAAGTGGCAGTCTTCTTTGGACAGTGTTGCAAATGTAGAATCGTAACTCGGTGCGTAGGATCCGAAGGCACCGTAGTTTAATGGTTTCACCCCTTTGACGAGATTTCTACGATCCTCTTTAAATCCTGAAATCAATTACAAAGCATGATCAATACGCATGTAATCAAACATCCATTATTACAGACAAGTGTGTTGAATTATAACCAAAAACAATTTCATTAGTTGATTGGTTCCAAAAATTGTATGTTTATTACAACAACAAAAAATCATTTGCTTCCTTGTATTGTGGTGTATTGAACACCATTAAGATTTAGAAATTAGAAAAATCCATAAAATACACACTGAATAATTTTTTTAATATTATTTCTCAAAATAATATATCAATATGATCCACAAGATTAATGCTTTCAATATTTAAAACATCTTTTTATAAAATTAAATCGGCAGTCAATTTGTGGTAATATCTCTCCATTTTTAATTCAAATTTCACTTGGCAAATACTACTGTTTCTTAAAATATATTGTGACTGTGTTTCGATGCATTCTGCATTATTTTCAAGGTGTTTGATTTCAAAAATTAATAATTTAAGAAATAAATGTTTCCCATGTTTGCGGGAATTTGCCTTTATAATCTTATATTTTAAATAATTTAACAGTTAACAATACCGACAACTAATTGCGTTCGGTATAGTCAGGGCTTTTTTTAAAACAAACAAGGTCCCAAAACTCACTTCCTGTCAAGCCTACTAAAAAAATTAGTTCATTACAATACCATAATTTACAATTTTGACAAATTATGTAAATAGATTGTAACTACGTGAGCGCAACATTGTTCCCTCCAATTGATTTTGAAAATTTAATTTGATGAAAATTTATCTGTGAAAAAGGTGCCGGAATGCCGATCCACTGCGTTACATGGAAAAAGAATCCCTGGGTATAGTAGTTGTAACTATATCCCAGCATCTTATAAATGCGTCAATAAGTGATACGGTACCTTGCAAAGTGCCTGTGCCGTGCGCTATTCTGCCCGTATACACCCCGAGGGAAACCGGCCTCTGGTTGTTAGTGGGAGACATCCCATCGTTGTCCACCAGCACTTGGAGCGATGTGTAGCCGCTGGCGTTCATCCGGGGAAAAGCTGAAAACATAAAGCAAGGCTCAGCACCAAACAAGTGTATGAGGAATGATTGAAAGGTAAGCTCGAAGGGCCGTCAGTTGAATTTTTCAATATTATAAGTGTCTCTTGATATGAAACATCTATGAATATTTTTATATGAAAGAAGTCTGAGCATCCCAGGGCTTACAACCAAATAAATGTGTCAGGTTGTGGTCCCGTGGTAAGTGTCGCGGACTCTTAAGTCAGAGTTTCTCGGTTCGAACCCACTCTACCACAATTTGATACCTATTTCTAATAATGAGCCTCTTAGGTTTACAGAAATAGTATGAAATTGAAATGTTTGTATAAATAATAAAAACACAAATATTGGTCTTTTTTAAAAAGAAAAAACAAAAAAAATACATCACCAATTCCCAAACTAGTGGCGCCACAGTCAGCCATACTTCACGAGCCTATCGAAAAGTCTATTGTATATGGAAGGTTCTAAGACCATTGAAAATATAGAGGTGTCAAAAATGAATGTTCAATAATGGGCAGAATGGTGAACATTACACAAATCTATAAAGTGATCGCTTAAGCCAGCCAAATGCCAGGTCGTAAGCCCTGGGATGTTCAGACATTTATCTTTTTCATATAAAAAAGAACGATAGATGTTTCATATCAAGTTGAGACACCTATAATATTGACATAGCGTGAATAATTTGGTGTCTGATATAAAAATATAAATATTGAATTTTTCAAGTTACGAGTAAATTTTAAAACCTTTTTTTGCCAAACGTCTCCGGTGCTGTTCTCTGACCGCTTCCATTTTCAATTTGACTTCATCGTCGGCGCTGGAAGTATTGTCCTTAGCCCCGTCTGATCCAGTGTTCATGAATTCTTGCTTGAGAGCTTTCTGAAAATATCGATATTTTATTTTAACGACACCGCTACCAGAAACAACTTGTAAATTAACACGTCTGCGAACACTCGTGAAATAAAATAATTTTCATAAAAGACACATTAGTAAATGTCCGCAAATTTGTTAAACTATGTATCTACAGCTATGATCTTTGGGTATATGGAAAGGAAAACCTTAGAAATGAATGGCTTTGGCGTGTACAAAAATAGTTGAAATGGAGGTAAAGAAATATGTTGTCATATTTAACTTTTTTTTTTTGTACAACTTCAAATCAAAACTCTTTCTCCGCGATTGAAATGTTTACACGCACTGCTGTACAAGCCGCATTCCTGGTTGGCATATACACACATATTGCGGTACAAGTTTTCACTCGCATATACGATTTTTGGCTGAAAATTTTGTGAACACAAGTTCTGAAGATTCTTCTAGTGACATCTCACAAACTCCCTCACAAACACTGACAATACAGCTTTAAAAAATCTAATCTCCAGTCATCTGGGAGATGAAGCGAACATCTCTGAGATTTATCATTTTGAAGCGGGCACTGCATCAACGACAATAGTAAATGGCGAGAATATCTGAAATGGTGTCCCATTAGAAGTGTGATTTTATACTTGTTACGAAGAAATATGTTATTAACTAGTTCATAATTTTGTCCGCCTCCGTAGTGTAATGGTCAGCACGCTCGGCTACCGTTCTGGAGGTCCCGGGTTCGATTCCCAAGGGGGGTAAAATAAATATTAGTGATTTTTTCACTGTCATATTTATTCAATATTACCCTGGACTGGTACCTGAAGCGGAGGGCTGATCACCTTTCCTTCATGTGTAAACGATCAAGATAACACTGCGTTTATATGATGCAGTGCCCTTTGCACCATTGGGGTGCGGATAAGGGTTTTATTATTATTATTATACTTTGTCAATGGTAGTGATTGATCTGGTTATAGACTGACCTTTGTCAGTGTTCAATTTTAACTTGAATTTTCGTCCAAAAATCTTATCAATGGTTGAGTTTCCTCTATGTTGAAGTTTATGTTGAAATCACCACTCACCAATCACCAATCAATGGCTTTTTGTAAAAAATTTTCCCAACAATTTTGCACCTTCAATAGTGAGGGCTTATTTGTAAATGACTTTACAAATAAGTTCAATGATATCATTGACTCTCGCGAGAATATTATTGAAGCGGAGGGCTGATCATCTTTCCTTCATGTGTTTACGATCAATATAACACTGCGTTTCTATGATGCAGTGCCCTGTGCAATTGATAGATTGGAGACATAATGAGACACATGCTAAAATATGTGTAATTTTTTTTGTGCAAAATCAATTTCATTTACACAGAAAACAAACAATATCATAATTGTTTCAAAGTGTGAAAAACACTTTGGAAGTCGGTTGACATATTTATTAAATGTGAGGATATCGGGGGACTTTCTAGATTTAAATAAAAAAATATTTACGAGACGTTGAAAATAGCCGGCGTTCAGCATGCTTCAAACAAAGGCGCGGAGAAAGGGTAGAAAAAATCACGTGAAATTTGATCTAAACATGCAGTCGTAATCTAATAATTATCGAGTCCCAAAAGCAAAATGACGAAAAATAGCCGAATTTTAGTAGTACTCACACTTGTTTTGAAAAAGGAAACACATAAATAAAAAGAATGTTAGCAAAATATAAGACATGACGCGGGTGTATCTACTGCATACTTGAAACACTCACATGTTAGCCTACCTTGGGTCTTCCGGCTGGTTTAGGCGGCTTTCATAACATTTACAATGATGATTAATTTACGATAAAAAAAAATGCAAAGGAGAAATAAAAATGTAACATGTAATGTTTTTGTAAATCACTGGATACTCGGAACACTCTGTATTGGTACTGACATCAATACATACGAACAATCTGTCCAATAGCTGAGAATAAGGTCTGAAAGAGATATAAGTTGAGATAACTTTTGACCTTACTTTGTCGCTCTGTAACTCGAGAATGTTGCCAGAGTTTGGTATTATATATCGCTGGTTTAAAGGTGAAAGTCCCCATGCACAGAACAGTAGTCAAGATCTTGCATAACATTAAAAAAAAAAACATTTATCCTCTAAGTTTTTTTTCTTCATATTACAGAATGCTAAATTCTGGAGTATCAAAAACTCGAGAGACATTCATCATCATGAATTGTGTTCCGATAATGGAGCGATAATGTTTCTAAAATAAAAACAAAGTACGATAATTAGTTTAACCGCCCTACACATACGAGCGTACTGATACGCATCTTTTTTCCACACCATTGCGCTAACCCTGTGCCAAAAATATTTAATGTGAGACAGAGAGAGGAAACACGCTAACGAAAAAGTACAGTTCAAAAAAATTAAAAAATCTATTCGGTCCTAAAAGCACCTATTATGGCAAAAAGACTATTAACTCAGAAAATAACCCGAGAGTAGGGTGGTTAAATTACACAATGAAAAATAATATTTTTTATTTTTCTCAAATTTACAATTTTTAAACTCATATAAAAAATCATATATTTTTTTAAAATGGTTTAGCCAGTCCGCTTTCTGTGTACTAGTTAGCGCCTTTGGATAACGTGTCAGAGGTTTGATTTTCAATATAAATAAAATATCAATATAGACAAAACTCTCAGTGAGTTTTGTTAGGTTATATACTACAATTACTAACATTTCTGTAAAAAAGATTGAAAAGTATAAATGACCAGCCACAAAGTAAATGCTTTAAATATTAAAAACATTATTCATAAATAAAAAATATTTTTTTTACTTTAAAACTAACTATCACGCAGCTCCACTACAGAGGTAGGCAGAGAAAATCGAACATTACACCGATCTGTACTTGCAAATGATTTTCGCTTCTTCCACATTCATAAATCTCCTCACACATACCAGCCGATTATTACCACACACATTGTTGTCGGAAGGTTTTATCATAAACCCGACCCTAATTAGTATACTAATAGTCCTAATTAGTATATATGGTCATATACTAATCACAAGTAACCGCAAACTAAATTCCGACCTGTACAATATTTTTTGGCATTTCGCGCTCAACCAAAAGTAATCAAATAGGGTACTTAAAAGCGTTTTCCGCTCTCTACCAACAGTATGTAAAAGACGCTTTCAAGCGTTTCCCGTAAACAATGTGTTAATGTAAACACTACTTGTTTAAAAATCTACAAATGTTTCCACCAACAGGTGAAAATACAAACCATTTGTATTTTCACCTGCTGATGAGTACAAATGCAGCTCTCAAAACTAGTTGTGTTTACTTACTTTCTTTAATATTTCATTTAATATCTGAAATGCAGGTAAACCTAGCCTTCGAATAAGTATCAAAAAAGATAAAATTGCCTCAATATGATATAGTGCCCTATACACCATGAAATGTGGAGAATGCATAAAAGAAGATGCGGGCGACCATTTTGTACACGATGAATTTTACCTTTACACTAACGATATTCTGACACATGGCAACATTGATTTTGACAGTATATTAGTTTTCCCTAGAAGTGAAACAGTGATTTATGAAACATGTTTTTTTCACAACAAATGTACGACTGGAAATAGACAAATATTATCATGATTAACAAGCCGATGGACTGTGATTCGTTTGATGAGTGGGGTGATGAAAACCGATTGACATCAATAGTAAAGGTGGGTAATGTGAGGTCACTTACGACGTCCATCTTGCCCATGTCGAAGCCCAGTTCTCGGAGCGGTATCTCGTACATGTACGTGAGGATGTTCCCCAGAGGCCGCAGCTTGCCGGGCAGCAGCTGACGCAGCCCGATGTTGAGCAGCTTCCTGGCAGCCTTGTGGTACACGGTCCCGGGTTTGTTATATTTCATGGCATTGTTACACATCAGCTTGAAATCATTCTGCGGGGAAAAAAGATAGATTAGAATAAGAATCACATGTTTATACCATGAAGGTATTGCATATATTATGAGATAATTATATCTAAATGTTTCCACTATCTGAGTTCATAGGTGCATTGTTTCATTAATTGATTTATTTTGTCAGTTGCGTAATATATTTATTATTTCAAATTAAAATAGCTTCATTGATCAAGTATTGATCAATCAAGTAATTGGCATGATCAATAATTTATATACTTGAAAGGAGTCAGGTCAGGAGTCTGAATAATCGGCGGCAATGTATAATGAGATGCATAAATGTGGAAGAAGCGAAGATTGTTTGCAAAGACAAATTGGTATGGCTTTCTATTCTCTCTGCCTACGCCTGCGGAAAGCAGCGTGATGGTTAGTTAGTTAGTTAGAATTTGGTGGCAAAGGAATGTGTGTCACGGATAGAATGCAGAAAAGTGCGCATTGTCAAGAAGTATTCATACTCTTTTTTTTCGAGGCAAAATAATGTGTCGTGGCTTTTCATTTCATTTATCTATTGTGATGGTGAAAGTTTCACCAAATGTGTGTTGAAGCGCTTATATGTATATCCTTACGATAAAACAATTCAATAATGCACTCAATACTAAATGCATAGTAAAGCGCTAATATGTATTTACTTATCATAAAACAATTCAATGATGCACACATCACTAAATGTATAGTAAAGCGCCAATATGTTTATACTTACGATAAAACAATTCAATGATTTATATTCATTATCATCAATTTTTTGCTTCATCGTTGAAAAGTCCATGGGCCGTTTGATGATTGTTGAATAATTTGGAGCGTAGTTATCCGTAACAGGCCACGCAAAGAACTGGTTCTGATCCCTCTTCTCCAGGTTCCTGAGGAGTTGTTCCAGGAGCCGGGATAGCGGCTTCTTCTTCTGGCGCTGGTTCAAGACGCAGGAGCGGGGTTCCCGGTGTCCGGGAGACAGGGGCCCCGGACTTCCCAGGAAACTCAGCTCCTTCGGACGCTTCCCGCTGGACTCATTTCCTGATTCGTCATCATTCGAACAATCATCGTCATCTAACTTTATCTGAAAATAAAAAGACAGAGGTAAAATTTTATTGTATCTTTATAAAATTAAAAGACTTTGTTTTCACCACTTTTTTTATTCATACAATTCAACCTACCGGTTTCAACAATACATTGTCATCATCAGCGTTTATTTTAAATAAATAAAAAAAACATTAAAAATATTAAAATGCTTTTCTGGTGAAAGCATTTTAATATTTTTATTGCTTTTTTTTATATTTTTTTATTTAAAATAAACCCTGATGATGACAATGTATTGTTGAAACCGGTAGGTTGAATTGTATGAATAAAAAAAGTGGTGAAAACAAAGTCTATTAATTTTACAAAGATATTATAAAATGTACCACAAAGTATCTTCAGAAAACATTCAAGAAAATTTTATCGATTTCTAAAAAAGTAAGGATTATCCAATCAACGGGTTCAAATCAAATCTTCTTCTTCGTGTGCCTTGTTGGGCCCCTCCAACGTTGGCGATTACTATGGCAAAGGTTTCGCGGTCCTGGGTCATCCACAATGTTTGCTTTCTGCCAGGTCCTATTTTTCCCATCATTATAATTTGCAGAATGTAATATTTCTCTGCACAAGATACGTGACCCAGATATGAAATCATCCAAACCTTAATATTGGAATCAAATCAGTTACCGTAGAACGGGGCTACTTGAACATTGATGTGTTACTTGAGCCCAGTACAAAAAAAATATTTAGATCTGTATTTGGTCTACAATAATGAATGTATGGACATGATTCATTGTTTCCCTGACAGGTGACACTTATTGTCACCATACATTCATTATTTAGACCAAATACAGATTTAAATCTCGTTTTTTTACTGGGCTCAAATAACACATTAAAGTTCAAGTAGCCCCGTTCTACGGTACAAAATTTAAACCACACAGCGCAATTATGAAAACATTAATTTATCATTTACACACTTTAGGCGTATTTTCATGAGAATCATTCAATTTTATTATTTCAATAACAGATATTTGGTTAAGTTAAAGTGTGTTCAAATCCTTGTTCACAAATCTGAGTTTCTCCACTTAGGAGTTATTTTTACATTTTGATGCCTCAATAAAGATATTGTATTATAGATTCTCAAGAAAATGTAAGTCTGGGTATTTAAAGAGCTTACGACCTTTCATAGGCTAGTTTAAGTGATCACTTTAAAAGTATGTAACATTTATCATTTTACCCATGATTGGCAGCCACACTTAGTAATATAAAGAATTAGCTACGTTTGAAGTAAAAGATAAATTACTACTACTACTACTACCATCACGCCGTTTCCCCGCAGGGGTAGGCAGAGAGGATGGAATGCCACACTCTTCTGTCCTGACATACACTCCTCGCCTCCTTCACATCCATACATCTAGCCATACATGCCCTCCGATTACGCAGACTTTTGACACCGCCAGATTTTAGGTTCTGATTGATCTGATCGTGCCAAGTCTTTTTCAGTCGTCCTCGTTCTGTTTTCCCTCTCACATTCACCACATATATTTTCTTAGTCATTCTCTCGTTATCCATTCGCTCCACATGTCCATACCACCGTAAAGAACTCTTCCTAATCTTATCAATTATTCCTCGTTCAGCCTTACATTCCTTTCTTATATCTTCGTTTTTAATTCTGTCATACAATGATTTTCCACACATTCCTCTGAGGGAGCACATTTCGACAGCGTTTACTCTGCTTTCAAATTACAACGTTCACAATTGAATTGGGGTTTTATTTTCAGGAATCAAATGGGTATGGAGCATCATCAAAGGTATCACCAACTGTGTGGTAACCGCGGGTATAGAGTTGAAAACATTGGATAGGTACACAACTTTCCCATAAAGAGTCAACTTGTGGTCGTCTCAGTGAAGTTTCTCAATTCAACCCACTCTGTCATAACTTGATTCCTATTTTCAAATCATCATCCGCACCCGATGGTGCATAGGCACTGCATCATATAAACGCCGTGTTATCTCGATCATTAATACATGAATAAAGGTGATCAGCCCTCCGCTTCAGGTAACAGTACTTAAAGATAATATTAAATTAAAATACTTGTGTATTTGATTATAACATACAGGAGACCAGATACGGCAAATGAAGAAGGAAAATTCAATTGCACGACAGAAACCCAAAAAAGCCTCAAAAGCTACAAATTTTAATCGCAAAACAAAATTGGTTAGAGTGAGGTTAAAAATTATATTTCCTTATTAAAATCATTACGTTGATAATATTCATATACTCTTTAATATCGTAATTAAGCATAACGTTAAATAGGAGCATATAAACCTCCGTATTGTCCAATTTGTAGTAATTTTGTAATAGTTCTTACAAACTCACCTTGTCTATTTCCCGTTTTCTCCTCTTCTTTACTTTCTTGGGTTTATTATCTTCCTGTTCTTTATCATCGGCCGCGGAAAATATATCAACATCGCTCGTGTCTCGGAGATCTAAAAATTTACACAAATGTATTTATTGGCTTGTGACTAAGTAAAAAACAAAATGGTTTCACTCGATTATAGTCAATGTTATTATTTTTAATTACCATCAGATTTTTCATTATCCTGTTTAGGAGACATTATCTCTTCCATCCTTTTCGTAAATAAATTATTTTAATTCATCAAATCCCTTAATCAATAAAATAACAAAATGCCTGTCAAAATTAACAAACTTCTCTTTCGCCGGTCCCGATACTCCATAGACAAAATTATAAGTGACTGAATGCGTTCAGAATTACCGCCAGACGGTTATTCGACTGCAGCCAATAAAATATATTTATTATTTAGATGTGAAGTATTTGTAATTAAATTAAGCAACAAAAACATTTCAGTACGTTGAATGTTTTAGTAGTTGCATAGCAGCTTATTACCATAGATATATACGAGTAATTTTCCATCATTTCAAGCGCAACGATCGCCTAACGAATTTCTTGGGTAAATGAACGCGACTCACGCTTGTAAATATATAGGTAGGTACTTACAATAGGGCGATCATGTTGACAGAAAAAAATGAAGGGTTCATGGCATCTTATTAATTTATACACGTAATTACTGGATTATCTACATTGATCTATCATGAAGTACAATGTATTCAGTTTTTCATTCCTCAGAGGTCATTTTTTTCTTTGACACCTTTCCGTTCCCAAATGGTGCATCGATAAAGTGATTATACGTCCCGTTTTGAACGGTTTTTAGATAGCCTGTCCCGTTGTCCCCAAGTACAGTTTCGGGACGTCGAAATATCCCGTATGTAACAATTTACAAACAAGCATACTAGGGATGTGATGTTGTAAGTTCAGATAATTTTTTTAAAATCCTGCCAAGAATTCCATGTGAAACCCACTTATACTTGAGAAAATTTGTTCATCATAAAAATATACAACTACATATTTTTTTCTATTTATATTATTTATTCCTCTTATTTTCTTTTTCAACATTCCTTTTCTTTTTATTAATACATAAAAATCATGAAAACAAACGTGTTTTCTTGAGTAAACATACTATTGCGTAAACATTCGTAGATGTCCCGTTTTGAGGACAAAAATAAATGGTCAGTTTATGCATATATCACACATCAGATTGACGGGTTTATTAGCGTGATCGTAAATTATAAGAAAGCAAGTCCTGCGCTCCAGATTCGAGAGAAGAGAGGATTATATTTGAAGGGTACAGATTATGTTTGTGAAAGAACTCGGGAAACATTATTGCTTTATGAGGCAGGAAAAGGAGAATAATAGTAATGGATACAGCGATCGCGGTTGCATACCTCGCTCTATGCACAATTCAATTTTGAAGTCCCACTCTAAAAAAATTTACATTAAAAGTTTGGCAGTGCCCTTTAATCTAAAATATAATAATAGATTTATATTATCCACTGACACTTCGTGATGGAATTGCATTTTTAATATATTATTAGATTAAAACCAATATTTTTAGCTTTTCCACTTTTTTTATTTGACCAGCGACCGGGTTTCGTCGTTACCGACATCATCAGACTGGTGGCCATGCCTTTGCGGGATCTTTTTTGTATTGATATAAAAAAATGCAAAATAATTTCAAATAAAGAAAAAAACAACATTTCAATGCCCCTAATACCAACAAAGAAGGACATTTCAAAAATACGGTTTTCGTGAATTTTTTTAAGAATGATTTTTTTCTTTTAATTTATTAGAGATAGCTAGCGAAAGAGGAAAAATGACCCATTAAAAAGCTACCTTTATTTTCAAATTCTAAATTCTGCAGTATTTGAGTAAAATTTGATTCAGTTAACAAATAGTTATAAACAAACAGGAAACTATAGCTCAATTATTTTACAATGTAGCAAAGGAAAAATGTTACTACATAATTCATTTTGGATATTGCTTGTGCCACTTGGATACTGCTAATATGTATCTACTAGTCTCCTGAGGATAAAAGCCAACTCAATGAACAAAAAATCATTGCAAATCTCTTCTACGCAAGATTCGGCTAAAAAGTTCCATTTCGAATTTTTGTGTAATTGAAAACCTTTTGTGTGACTGGAAAGGAGAAACTAAATCGATAAGAATTTAAACGACTGCTGCCATCTGAAATGCATAATTTGAACTATTTTTATTTACCATTTTGCCGACAGATGGCTTAACTGGCTTAACGGATTTATTTATTATTATTCTGAAGTTTGTAAACGTCTCCCAAAAAACCTTGTGTCATTGTATTCGCCGTTTGAGTAATATTTTTTTAAATAAAAAATATTGATATTTACCAAAAAATCGGCTGAGAATTTCTGACGTTTCCAAAAACCCAAGTAGGATGTACAAACTGTTCTTACTTTTAAAATCTATTAGAGCGCGGCTAAGGGTCACTGTCGCAACGCTTTCCCCCTCTAACACGGCTCCTCTTCTTCACCCTATAGTCCAAAGGGGGACCATAAAAATCACGCATTATGTACGTATAACTGGTCATTTTAAATTCGAATCATAAAGTAGGTAAATTAATTTTATTAATCTATACAATAATTACCACAGTCACGACCAAGTCAAGGCGAGAGAACAAGTCGTATAGCATGTCAATAATAATAATTCGAAATAGAAAATTAATTAATTTATTCCAGCGTCGTGACTTTATTTACAAAAGTACTTAAGTACCTACTTTAATTGTGTATTGAATAGCAAATAGAATACACACGTTATTTATTGTAATACTGCAGAAGAAACTTCCATATAGGACATTATAAAAGATACCAAGGTAATTTTAATTTTCGTTTTGAGTTGTGCTCAATTATAATAAAGCGTGATTTCAATCCTCTCTCTACATGTATTTTATTTTTCAACAATACAAAATCGATTAAAGTGATCCGATAATAAAATTACATAAACAATACAGTAATATTGTTTATGTTTCGATTTTACAATACATATTCGTGACGAATCAAAAATTATATTCACGTTGTTTGAAAACAAAGTTTTGAACAATGTGTGATGTAGAAAAAATAACAATGGCACAAAAAGGTGTTCAAAAATAGTTTTTGGGAGACAGGATAAAAGTAGTATTCAATTTATTCACGGCTAAAAAGGATGTCCGTCTCCGTGGTGCGTCCCGGGTTCGATATCCAGGGGGAAGGAGTGAAAATAAATATTAGTGATTCACTCCAATATATATTTAATATAATCCTGGACTGGTCCCCGAAGCGCAGGAGTGATCGCCTTGCCTTCATGTAAGTAACGATCAAGATAACACTGCGTCAATACGATGCAGTGCCCTATGCACCATTGGGTGCGGATAAGGTCTAGAAGACGAAAAAGGATACGGGTAATAATGGTAATACGAATAATGGAATAATATTGATTTATAATAATTATTATTCAATATTATAGTAATGTAATATTAAAAAATACTATTGTATGAAGTAATTGTAAAATACTATCTCAGCTACAATCTGTGGTAAAGGGAAAAGAAAATCATTAAAATGAATTGTCAAAGAAATGCGTTTTTAGTTTTAAAAATAAATATAAAGATTTTAAAAATAAAATAAAGATTAAATAAAAATAAAGAAAAATAAAAATTCTCATTATTATCATTTCTAATTGCCGGTGGAAGAGCGTTTCATGCCATCAGTCCAGCAACAGCAGAGGCACGCTCACCAAATTTGGTGCATTAATAAGTTCACTTTACCCAAGGTAGCTGTAACTCGTGTTAAACGCACGAGCAATAGTGCAATAATGTACTAGTTTTATAATTACACTTGTTTTTGTTATTAAATTTATAATCACGTGAATTTTATGAGTTAAGTATATAATATTTATAAAAAAATAGGAATGCAAAATTACTGAACATTTTTCGCTATCCAGCAAATAGGGGAAACTTTATATAACATCTCTTAATAAAAAATGGTTTTATGTGGCACCTAATGTAAGATATAAGGATACCTATGAATTACTGAATTAATCAACTGAAATCAATTCTGTCTCGTTTTTATCAAAACAATTTTTTTTATAATTGGTGAATAGTTGAATAAATATTTCCATACAGACTCAACCCTGGGTCTGTATAAAATTGTAGTCGAGGGCATCGATTACATACGGAAGATAATGTTTAAACTACGTAGTGTATAAACTTTTAACTTTTCTTGTATTCAGTAAAAAAGAAATAATTATTTTATGAAAAATTCGGTACCTAACATTAACTTTTAGATTTCAAAACACCTAGTGTTTAGAAAACAAGTGTTTAGAAATAAAATACCATAATTAATGTTAATGTTATCCGCGTTTCGAAGTAACCATGTCAACTCTTTAATTAAGATAAATTTTACATTACTTGTGGACTTTCATTTCGCTCACTCCTTTCAAGAACGTCATAAATCAAAAAACTTGATTTTTCAGGAGAACGTTTTTAAAGTTTAAAAATATAACACAATGTATTGAAAATAAATATCAAGCCACTTATTGAACTTTTTACCGTGCAACAGATCTTTTTAGGTAAAACCTGAAGGTTTTTTCTCCATTTGAAAAATATTTAGTATATTTTAAATAATAATTAAACAATAAGTTTTCTTCAAAATGCAAAAACAACATTTTCTGCCCTGTAGCGGGTAAATATTAAGTTAAAAATATACCTCTTTTGCTGGGATATATGTAGTACATTTTCTGGGCATTCCGAAAACATGCAAAACTCAAATTTGACGATTTTTTATTTATGACGTTCTTGAAAGGAGTGAGCGATTTGTAATGTTTTGGCATTTTTAACCAGTTTTTAATAAGTATCATCAGGAAGTTAATGTTACCGTTTAAATAAAAATAAAAATAAAATTCTGCTTTAAAGAACATACTTATATGTATAAATGCATCTACCGTGAAATATAAAAGAATGCAAAAATAAACATCAAATACAAGTAAAGTAAATAAATATCAACACGATATATTAAAGTTTAAGTTTAGTTTAAGGCCCAGTATTCGTTATGTCGCAATATAATTTTCTCTAAAACTCCAGGTAACATTTTACATAATTGATTTTTTTCATAAAAAACCGTTTTGGCATTGAAAAACTAAGTTTTTGTTCCAAATAATTATACAGTTTAGAAAAGAAAAGAGTTATTGAAAGGCTTTCCTTTTAGTTAAGAAAATCTTCTACATAAGTGTATTAAAAAAAATCTATAAGTAATAGATTCTTTAAAAAATCGGGCGTGAAAAGATGTATGATCTCTTCGGTGGTCGGCTGGTGATTAAATTCTGTGTTTGCGTTGTATACCCTTAAGCGATAACTTCCGTATGAAATCATAATCCAGGTACACAAATTATTGGAAAAAGGTATTAATTAAATGGAAAAAAAAGATTCGAACGAAAAAATTGTCCCCTTATTTTTTGTAATGAATTTGTCTGTAAAAAGAGATGGTGTATTATAATTTTGTATATTTTTTTTTCCGGAGAATAGGAAAATAAATCCATTTTGATTAATTAAGCGCAGTAATGAAATGAATGTGCAAGACACAGCCGTTTGTTTATTAGATGGAAAGTTCACTCACAATAGGGAAAGGTAGGAATGTAAAATTTAACAAATAAAAGTAAAAGTTATGCGCTACGAAGCCGCATGACTTGAGATAATTCACCTCTTAAATTAATATAAACGCAAATTATACAATTCTAACGGTCAAATTATACTACGAGTACGTAGTTCATGAGAAATTAGACTAAAATTGCCGTGGAATTTGAAATGGTACCAGACACATGATACGAAAATGTTTTTTTTTTTGGATTTTCCATTTTATCCTTTAAAAAATAAAACCGCTTAAAATTAGTTTTTTCTGTTTTCCCTTTTTATGGTATGAAAATACTACTTTCATAATTTGTTAACAAAATTATTTTGTCTAAATTTTTCTGCTAGTTGCGTTAAAGCCCAGTATTCATTAATTACAACATAATTTTCTCTAATTCCAGGTAATATTTTACGTAATTGTTTTTTTTTAACACCGTTTTTGCATTAATAGTTTTTCTTCAGAATAATTACATTGGTTTTGAAAAAAAGGAGTTATTGAAAGGTAAGGAGTTAAATTTTTTTCTATTTATATTTTTTTTAAATATATACATTCTTTAAAAAATCGGTTGTGAACAGACATGTGACCTCTCCGGTGGAATGAATTCTGTGTTTGCGAATATCCCCTTAACAGTTAAACTATTTTCGTTTTGAATATTGAAAGCATTAACTTTGTGGATCATATTGATATATTATTTCGAGAAATAAAAATACTTTGTGTTCTGATCCACTCACATTTTTATTTAACCAACTAGTTTCGGCAACAACCTGTTGCCTCTTCAGGGTTACATTTATTACAGTAGTAATGTAACCCTGAAGAGGGCAACAGGTTGTTGCCGAAACTAGTTGGTTAAATAAAAATGTGAGTGGATCAGCAGAACACAAAGTATTTTTATTTCTCGAAATAATAAAACTATTTTCGGACTGATTTTGTTTTTTTTTTGTTGCTGTATTTTTTCTAGAAGGCGACATACATTTATTTATTAATTAATTAAATGAAGCCAAGTTTTAGCTACTTATATACATTTCAATAGTTGTGTTTAAATTTTAAGGCAATCGGTGATTTTAGATTTTGAACAAACGAACAATTTCATGTTTATTTATAAAAATAAATAAAGGCATGCGCGTATTCGAATGCCAAGTTGAGTCGAAATTTCAAAGGAATCGGTGAATAATCATATGAGATTTATGATTTTGAACAAACAGATATTAAAATTATTATTTACTAAACACACATATTAAATGTAATGGAATTTGAAATTTATGAACGTGTTTCGGAAATAAAAAATTACTGAAGGTGTGGTAACTCTAGAAAAAATGAGGTCTCGTTAGTTGAAACCAAATTGTACGATAAACGGTTTTGATTTATTTGTAAAATTTAAGTTTGATTGCAATTTATCGATCATTCATTAATGTGAAATTTTCAATACGGAAATTTGCAATACATCGTCAAATTTTCTTGTTTGTTTGTTTGTTTGTGTGTATTTATGATTTATGGATTCGCTTATAAGAAGATACATACAAATATAAAAAAGTTTTATACTTTTTAATGTGTATGTCAGTGCTCCGCAACCGGTGTGCCGTGGCACAATGGTGTGCCGTGAGCAGGATTCAGGTGTGCCGCGGCCAAATTCAATGTAATTGACATTTTTTATTTAACATTATGTAATTAAATACAAAAATAATTGGTCATTAATAACACACAATGACAAATTATTTTTCATAACATTGTCTTTTATTTCAAAATTATAATACAATTAAAATACATAATTTTTCAACGTATTTTATGTATTGATTGTTAAATCAAACACAGATTTTTTAAGTCTACTGAATTGTATTTTATTGTAAAAAAACACATAAAAATTAATATTATGACAATTGTTTCGCTTAGTTATGGCATTTTCAATCAAATGTGAGGCGAAACAATTGTCACAATATAAATTTTTATGTGTTAACAATAAAAAACAAGTTGACTAAAAAAATCGGTGTTTGATTTAACAATTAATGCATAAATTAAAATAGAGTTCTACAAATTAAACGCCAAATCAATAAATAATTTTTCGATGGTGTATATATTTAATCTTTTGGTGTGCCGCGGAATTCTATGTAGAATTTTGGTGTGTCGCAGGTGAGAAAAGGTTGCGGAGCACTGGTGTATGTATTACATCACAGGATAGGCACTCATATTCAAAGAATTCAAAGATTGCACTAAATTTTATTTATTAATGTGAAATTTTCAACACGGAAATTTGCAATATATCGTCAAATTTTCTTGTTTGTTTGTTTGTGTGTATTTATGATTTATCCATTCGCTTATAAGTAGAGAACATACAAATATAAAAAAAGTTTTACACTTTTTAATGTCCATGTAATACATCTCAGGATAGCCACTCATGTTCAAAAATTGCTCTAAATTTTGCTCTCGGGACTGTAGCAATTACTCTTTTATCTGAAGCAGAATATGTATTTTTTATTAATATAAAATTTCCAAGGTAATCATTCTTGTCAAGTGAAGTAATTTTTTATTTGGGAATTTAATATATTAGTAACATCACGTTATACACATATATACGAGTATTACAAAACAAGTATATACATGATTTTCTAAAATTACTTTACTAAAATTAAAATAGTTAACTGAAATTTTCACACTTGTAAAAATACCTGGAAGAGGGAGGAAACCTGAGGGAGGAAAAGGGGAAAGAAGAAGATCAAATCAAAAAAGATTAAAAGACAAATTAAACCAAACAAGATTACTGATATCAATGTCGACTGCCAATGTTAAATAAAACAGACACGTGACCTCTCCGGTAGTCTCCGGTGGAATGAATTCTGCGTTTGCGAATATCTCCTTAAAGCACAAGTACCGTGGAACGAATCTTGAAATATATAATTAAAAATCAAGTTGACACGGCGCCAATCCCGTGTGGTGCCCTGTTTATCACTTAAGTGTTATTATATAATAAAAATTAATAGCAAAAAATCGTACACTAGCAAAAATAAATAAAATAAAAAATCGTAGCGTTAAAACTGTGATTTTTTAAAATTAATTTTCATTATTGAATATTTATTATTATTTTGTATATAAACAAAAATTAGAATTGGCACTGGCAGAAACATCCTTTCACTGGGTGACTGACAAATAAAATAAAAATAAATATCTTCTGCAGGGGTCAAAGGAATAATCCAAAGCTAGGTATTTTTTATAGGTGTGTTTTATTGTAATAATTTGTCTGGGTACCTACCCGGCTACTTGCTTCCTATAAAACAACCGAAGCGTACTCTGCTGCAGTGCATAAACGACGTCATAACGGTTTGCGGTGTAAATGGCTACAACATAATCATTTAATTGTGATCATCTTCATCTGATTGCCTCCGAGACGTTCACACCGAAACTTCACGCATAATCGATCGGCAGTCCGGGCACGTAACAATATTCCTTATTGTTTGCGTTGCCTTTCCCAGGGACCGGACTGGCGGGCCGTGCGGCGCGCTGGACTCTCGCTTTACGCGGTTTCGAAATGACGCGGTGCCACAATTCTCGCATGTACTTACTGCTCAGTAAGAATAGACTTGCTACCAGATAAGAATGCCGATAACGGTGTTTTGGATACTCGAAGGCCCGGAACTGGCTAGTAATTTTGCTAATATCAGTTTATCACAGACGTATGTTTCATATATAAAAAATCACAACATCAAGAAAATTGAAAATAATATTTTCAGTCGTCTTCAAGTATATGAAACAATTAATTAAATATGTTTGAGAAGTATGGATGTCATTCACAAGTATAAAGGTTATTTTATTACAAGGAATGTTACTGTGATTACATAAAGTGATCACTTAAATCATGCTATATATTTTTTTTTAATTACCTAACATCCAAGTGATTCTGAAATCTAGCTACGGCTTATACAGCACCGCTTCTCATGACCCTACTCAGGTTTCAACTTTTTAAGTTTCGTAGCCTATGCCTACTCTTGAGTGAATTTACTCTTTATGTTTAAAGTTATTATAATTTCATGTAATTCATGAGTGAAAATTCCAGGCTAAAACACTCGCTGATCATCTATAATCATTTTATAATAGGTCTTATCATTCTATAATAGGTCGTAAGCTCTATAAATACTCAGACTTCCATATTCTCCTTTATCTATGTTGAGATGTCAAAATATATTTCAAAGGTTCTGGAAATTTCGAATGATAAATACGATGTCGTACTGAATGTGTGTAAACGGGTTCATTTATTGACTGAATAATATAATCTTGGCTACGTTTACAAAATAAAGAGTACATGGTAAACATGCATTTTTAACAGTGTTTGAAAATGATATCGAATGCATCGAAATACGTGTCACAATACATTTGAAGGGAAAGTGGTATTTACTAAATGATTTTTAAACAATAATTACTTTAATTTGTTGATATCCATAATGGCTTATATACAAAAACAACTACTTCTAGTGGCCATTATCCGCGCCCATGGTGCATCGGTCTTTGCATTAAACTGATGCAATGTTAATTTTATCGTCAATTACATGAATGCAAAGAGATCAGTCCTACGCTTGAGGTACCAGTCTAGAGTAATATTAAATAAAGATAATAATGAAAAATATAAATATTTATTTTGACTTTCCAGAGAATCGAACCCATCACTTCCAACATGGTAGCCCAATGTGTTAACCGCTACCATGACGAGGTAGACGATAACACTATTTTTTCGACCATTATTTTATTTTATTTATATATACTTTTTTACACGGTATTGCGAGGACCGTATTCGTCGAGTAAAAGAGAGTCCCGCGCAGTCTGTAGCGCTTTACTGGTAGCGGGCACCTGAATGGAGTAATAAACTGTCCTCAGCATTCGCTCTTCGCGGAGGCGAACTTCCATGGAGCCCCCTCCCAGAGGTGCCGGTGCCGGCGAACGGCGATCGCTTCGCGCGTTCGCCTTGTCAGATCATTAGTCTCTCAGAGTTGCCAGCGAGAAAGCTACGCGGCCGCGGAGCGTACCTACCTGTCAAAAACAGTCGTAAACATTTTTTGAAAATCGAATTTTTGATAACATTCCGGACGGAACGCGGAAAAGTAAATCGACTTGTCTTGTTTTAGTTTCGCATTTCGCGCGGCGCGGTTTCGACGTCTGCAGTGCAAAATTCTAACTGTTTATGCATTATGCCGTTTGCGACAGTGTTGTAGACCTGTAGAGCAGAGCTATGATTATTATAACATGAATATTTAGCGGCGATTTGCTCATCGTGTAAAAGTTGCCTCAGGAGAAAGAGTGCAAGCACTGTTGGCGGGAAGGCATTACTTCCTCGTTGGGTAGACATTTTTTTTATCAGGTGTTTGGTTGTGTGTTGTGTGACTATTATTAGGGGATAACAATCGGGACATCTGTTGGATATTCATAAGGTAAGTCATTAAAATAATTATTCAGAATGTAGCGTTGTATTATGGTACATATTTCTACATTCTTTTAAAACGTATCTACCTAAATATTATATATCAATTGTATGAATCACGAAATTAATCTATAAAGTGATGTTAATTTTATTCAAATAGGAATCTATTATGATTTTACCTTGAAGATAATATCTTCTTATATATTATATACGTACATATATGGAGGTATACGAATAATTTTATGTATTTATTTATTTATTCACTATTTACGTGGTAAATTACATATTAATAATGTGTATTTCAGGTTTTTATCTACAGCTTGCGTTGAGCCAAAATATAAAATACCGTCGTATATTAATATATATTTTTTTTCAATAGAATCATCTCGCAATCTCTTAAAT